>NC_059500.1:21289436-21507367 GCF_018139145.2 Gymnogyps californianus
CTCAAATATTAAAAGAGAAAGAACACTGGATGATCACTAAAACCATTTAAGACTAAATAACTGGGGAGGAAGTGCAGCTTCAAACTGACATAATGATTCCCAAGTTTGAAAAACTATATAATAGTTATTGAAATTATTATATAAACATATCTGTTTACTATATAAACTATATAATGCCATACACTTAAAATGTTGTGGGGGTTTTTTGCCATGGAAGGGTCTTTTGAGACTAAGTATAAGATGGAAGACCAGGAGGCTCTTTTCTCCAGAGTATGCACAGCCCCGGCGTATAAATTCGGACAGGGGTGAAGTTGTGAGATAAAGGGAGAAGGCAACAGAGAAAGATCATTAATCTTTTTTTGTAAATGTTGTTTTGACTTTCGAGTCATAAAAACTGGAGGAAAGCAGTGAAATTATCCTTCCAGAAGTTGAGAACGAAAAAAATTCCTGAACTGTGAAATATGAACTGCTGTCTAGTTATTTCAACACCTACTTATCGTAAGGCTACATAAAGCTGCAGAATACATTTGGAATAAAAATTTATACACTGATATCTGCATGGGACACACAGTATTTGTTTATTCGTAAAGTTTATTCTCTCTACTTGTCATGAGCAAAGCTTGACAAAACGAGTTTCCTAAGAGACAGTTTGCTGGGGGAATTTTGACAGTTCCCATTTGAGTTTTCTTCAAACCTTTCAGAGAAAGTCAGTTAAGAAAAGCATACTGCAACCAGAGAGCTCATTTTTAAAATCTTGAAACCTTTTTCTAAAGCCAGCTGCCTGCGTTTCCTTGCAGCCTATTTTCATAGCTTTTCCTTAGCAATATCTATATGCCTGCCCTGTGCTAGGCTAAACCAGAAGAAGGGAAAAAAAGATTAATAGAGATGAAAGGCAGAAGAACATTTAGGAGCAGCTTGCTCTGGGATGTTGCCAGGAATGGGAGAGAAGAAAATGGAGTGCTAGCATATTAGACAGCTTAGTCACATTCTTTAAGCTTGAAAGTGTTAAAAGCAAAAAAAGGTTCAATGAAGTTGAGATACAAGATGCTGCTTTGTGAAGGAGTCATCTCATTCTTTTTTGCAACCCACAAACTCTTGAATCAATCCTACACCAGAGCAAAAACAGTTGAGTTACCTGCCTAGTTATATAGAGACTTTCCAGAGCTATTAAAATACCATAATGAATGTTTTCTTTGGACTACGAAGGAAAAAAGCTGCCTGTCATTGATTTGTTTTCCTCAGGGCAAAGCTACTGGAGAACCTAATTGAAGTATCATCCCCCTTTTCATTTTTGCAGTTTCACTTAAAACTTCAATAATCCCAAGTCTGCATGCAAGAAAAAAACTCTCATGAGTGTGCAATCCTAAAGATAAACAATTTCCTAGACATACTTGAATCTAATGCAAGTCAGCTGTACACTCCCAAAAAGAATCATTAAAAGCATCAGGATCTTTTCTTGAGAAACACTCAAGGAGATACAGAAAAATACACTTTGCTGTATGCGCATGTCGTTGAGTGACTTCAGTCATTATTTTTTAGACTCTACTACCTAGTGTGAGCCTGTTTGGCACTCCCCCCTGCCATAAGCACTTCTCAGTACCTGTTCTTTTGAACAGCTTATAACATTGCGTTTAATTAAAGCCTAGGGCCCCACATATATAATTTTCTTGATCTTCTGCTTATTAAAATTCCCTGGTTCTTACTTCAAAATTCAGGAATATTTAAAACAACATATGCTGTAATACTAGCACTATATTTTACATCATTTTAAAGCAAAGAAGAGCTCTCTTTCAACACCTCTGTGACAGCTAGGTCCTGCTGACAATTTTAAGATCAGCAACTTGGTATTTAAAAGTGAACTGAGCTTTACATATGAGCCTAAAATAATCCACTTTAGCTATTGGACCACTGCCCTTTAGGTAAAAACATTCAACACCATCTGAAAGTTCTACAGTTCTACTAATTATCTGCTTCATGTAATGTTATTGTTTTCCTCCTGTATTTTTATTTTTCAGCTTAGTAAAATGTCCAGATGCATATTAAAATAGTTTAAAAAATATCACCTTTCAGAATTACAGAACGCAAACATTTGCTACGGAGCTCTGAACACGCTCCCCGCATCAGCACCGAAACAGAAAAGTGGACAATAGTGGCCATAAGTATCTCAACAGGGATTTCTTCGAATTATTAACCTTTTCACTTGACCTGCATTTACACTGTTTCTCTCATCTCTGTGTCATCTAATAGAAGAGCCTGCTGCCAGATGAATACCAGCTGGTTTGTTGGAAAGGGACAAGAGCCAGAAGGGCTGCATCCCTCCCCATACGGGGATTTCTGAGGCAAACCAGGGTTGGATTGCACAGGCGCACCAACCATGCCAAGCACATGTGGCCACCAATAGCGAGGACTGAAGCTTGCTGGTAGCAATATTTAGACAGCTTGAGAGCCAGATCTCTCCTAGCATAGCTTTGGAAACAGACAGGTGAAGGTTTGCCAGACAGCAGTCCCACTTTAGTACCAAGTGATAAAATGCATATGTCCTTGGCAGGCTGACACAGCCACACTCCAAGGGGTGCACAGCTCTCTGCCAGACCAGGGCCAGGATTGCTCCTGCTCACAGAGACCACTCTACAACGTCAGCTGGGATCCGCTCTTAGTCACGTGGGTTTTAGTTAGGTGCATTTACTATTAACCTGTAAGGGTGCACTGAAAAACACCCCACACTTAACAGACCCTCCGAGCATATGCAAAACCATACAGCTGCCATTGCTCAGTGAATCTGACCTCTGAATACATCACATAAGTCCTTACATGGCAGTCAACGCACAGTAATACCCAGTTTGGACCATGCTGTTATAGTCACGGTACTCAGCGTGGCAACAAATTTCAGGTGTGGGATTCCATGTGGACTGCAGTGGAAGTGGGTTTGAGCGTGCTCCTCCATCTGCCTGTTGGGTGCTGGCTCCTCCGAATTTCTCATGTGCCTTTCTTCAGATCAAGTAGTACATGCAGTTTCTCTCTTGGTGACCATGAATAGGTCAACAAATAATTGATTTTCCTACTTCTAGCCCATTGTCATGGTAGCTTGGCATCTTTTCAAAATGCAACACAAATGATTTTTTTTTTCACGGGAATGACATTTTTCACTTGACTTGCATATTGTTCTACTGTGGGAAGCTGTAACAAAGGGAAAAAAGAGAGAAGCCTCGGTTCCCAAGTTACTGAAAACCATGGACTAAAACAAATAACACAGTGACTAATTCTTCTACAGCGAAAGAAAAGCTGGATACTCCCTAAGGACACCAGCTACATCCCAGAGCACTCTACCTGGCATTCTGTAAATGGCTCTAGCTGATTCTTGTCTGCTTCACATTAATCATGTAGTTACTCACTAAAGAGAAAGCAAAAACCTGATCATCCATATGAAAGTTCTCACCACCCAATAAAGCATCACAAGCTTTTCAATGACTGTTTAAGAATTTTATACAAAACAGAAAATCTTCAGTGTACCTTTTCTTCAGAATACACCACAGTCAATCTTCTGGAAGGTGAAATGTACATAACATATATTGGGGCTATCTTGATACTGTTAGGCAAACCAGGACAGGATCAACAGGCTGAAGTGAGAACTCATCCCAGACACCATCAATAGCCTACTACAGGTGGTGAGTTAGGTAACCCTTTCCCTTCTTCTAGGCAGAGGGGATTGAATTTCACATCCTTGGTCAGCATGCTGCTCATTTTTAAGACTATCTCCTGCTAAGAGCATAGCAGAGAGAAAATCATTATAATAAATTTATCCCCAGTCACAATTACTCAATGAATTTGAACACCATGAAACTACACCTCCGGCTCAAGGTTGCTGCCTTTCTCAAGGGGTAGCCCATTGTGGAAATAACACAAACCTTTGTATTAAAATACAACGCAGCTTTACTGCTTATCTACACTGGCCCCTAAAAGCTTAGTGATAGAACTCAGATCTCAATCTAAAAGTATAATCTTTACACTCCTTTCCCAATCTGATACTGCAATGTTCTTTCAAATAGGCAGACTTGAAAAAAGACCCAATATAAAACTCTGCCTTCCCACACCAGCTTAATTATTTTTTTTCTGTGAACAAGTATAAGGAGTAAGAATCCAGAGCTGCCTCAACAGCTGCAAATCTCTGTTTTACCCATTAAAATACAACCTAGTTCCAGGAATGTCTTGATCAAGATGTAAAATTTTGTATGGACAAGATATCTGGACCAAATTTGAAAAGTCTTTCTAAGCACTGATGGAGCCCAGAATAAAAACTGACTAGGTTATATCTCACACTCTACAGCCAGAATTCAGAAAAACATTATTTTAAAGAATTTTCTACTCTTAGATTCCTCTAAATCCACTAAACAAAAAAATTGCTTATAATTCTGACATCAAATTAATAATTTTATTTATTGAAGAAAAAAAAATTAAGGAAGAAAGTAGAAGAATTTTTTATGTTTAGTTTTAAAGCAAACATATTGTCCTCATTAAACATTTGACAGACTTCAAGTACAAGCAGCACAACACTGGAAAACTGCAACTCAGGCTATGTTTCAGTCACATGGTTAATATCATGCACTGAGAACTTCTTGATGTTTATGGTTAGCTTTAAAGTTCAGAGCAAAGACCTTTCTTAAAGCGGACAGACTCTTACATTGTTAGTTTCTTTTTGACATTGTTCAGAACTTCATTACAAGTGCTGCAGGACAGATTATGGCCCTTATTCAGAAAAAAAAACCCACTAAAATGCATGCTTACCATTGAACTTGCTCTTACATACTCCGTAAAAGGCAATTTCTCCAGAGTCAGTACATTCCATCACGCACTTGTTCTTAGCCTGAAGGACTTTAGAAAACAGTAATATACGATGTTTTTTGCATAGATGTTTGGAAAAAAAGATGGCATTCAGTTTAGTATTCTTATCAGACAGACTTTCATGAACACTGCTTACAAAGATCTAAGAATGATCATGTAGAAGTGTCTAAAAACATACCACAGTAGAAAAAAATTGTCCGGCTGAAATGGAGTCTATACAACATCTATTAACTCTCTTAATCCTCTTTCTTTTTGGTTGTGAAGCTTGTCACTGAGGCACAGCCTTTTGTTTTTAATGAATATCAAAAAGATGATCTGAAAGAAACTCTAGTGAGACAATCATTAGCACTACCTGTGTTATAGGAAAACACATATTATTCCAGCCAATGCCAGTAGCACAGACTAGGACATATTCTAGAGAGGAAAGAACTAGCTAGAGAAAGATTGCAGGGAAAAGCTCCTGCCAGACAACTCTCTCTCTCACACACATACACTTTCCCTCATTTAAAATTTATGAAGATGAAGTGCTGCTTTTGTTTCCTGTCTCCAAGATGAGCTCTAATACTCTTGCCAAAAGCAAGCTAACACAGTGTAATTGTTTTTCATCTAAATTGCATGTCCAACCTGCTTAGTTTTCAAAGAACATTGATGATGCTGCTTTGATACCCAACTGCCAAATGACAAAGTACAGGGCACATAGGCAGATGGGCGTGATGAGAATTTCTAATCATTACTTCTCTCAGTCAGCTTACAGAACATGGAAAAACGGGGGAAATGCAGGAGAGAAGAAAAATTCTTTGTAAGAACAAGATGGTTCCTATTTTCATTAAGAATAACTTAGAAAAACAAATAACGAAAGAAGCAATTCAGAACAAAGATCCCCTGAGGCGTTTTTAATCTGTTATATTCCATACAGCTAAAAGGGCTTTTTGAAAGGTTACAAAATGAAAGAGAATGGTCAGAAAGCACAAAGGCACCTTTCTTTTTTAACAAAGACACAAGCCTTTCTTCTGAGAGAAAAGCGGCTTCAGAGTTTGATCTTCACAGAATACACTTGTAAATTGCTGAAACCATAAATTAGACTCAAAAGTTATCATCCTTTAACTTTCTCAAGTTCATAGACATACCTGAACTGTATACCTGCACTGATATCCTATTTTTCCTCTTAGACATCTTATTTCATGTCATCTAAACAGATCTCTGAGATGCAGCTTTGAGAAAACAGATCCACATGGAAATATATAAGGGAAGCCACGAACAGTCCAATTCTCAAAGTATATCCTCAGTGATGGTCAGCCAGTGCAGAAAGACATGCAGCTTTTACTATTGATCCATATGCTTCCTTCTGTTTCTGGAGCTAGAACAAAAAGCTTGATTTTGTTTATCATGCTTGTTCCGGTTAATTTAGTACCTTCCCAGGTTAAACTATTGTTCTCTAATTACATTCTCTAAGCTCTACAGAGCAGGGGCCAGGGAGTTTATTGCCTTCCTTGTTGTGCATGTAAAGCATGTGGCTTCAGCAGCTGCATCATTCCTGCTGGCTCTCTGTGACCTTATCTTTGTCGTACATGGGCACTGGTGGTTCAAGGAGAAGCATGGCATCCTGTAACACCTCCTTTACAGGTGGGTGAACGTGCATGAAGAACAACACTGCACAGGAGAACAAGTGCAAGGACGGTGTGTGGCAGCACAAGATGATCACAACGTGTATCTAGACCTCACTGTGAATTATGGAAGGAAAGCAGAGGTCGGGTTTTTTTGCCAAGACATGTGAAAGCAGATTTTTCTTTTTTTTTTTTTTTTTTGGAAATTTGTAAGACCTACTGCCATTCTTCTGTTAAATGAAAGCACGAACATCAGTTTCATATTTAATACATACCCTCCTCTGTTCTCAAAATCAGTCAAAAGACATTAGTTCTCTTGCTTCTTTCTTTTTCACACAGACTTTCCATCTACTTATGCACACATGTATACTCCTGTCTTAAAAGAGACAGAGATCAAGAAAATAAGACCTTTTACATTTAATGAAAACTGTTCAGAGAGAAATTGACTCAGGGCATACACACTTAAATCTACACTTACCATCAGTTTACCACCTGAATACCGACCAGTTGTGACTTCTCTTTGTCACAGGTGGCACATTCATGGAATAGGAACAATCACACTTACTTTCCCATGCAACACCAAGGCACATTGTATTCTAAGTGTTATTCTGACAAAGTGCTTAACATCTGGCTGCCCAGATATTTTCACTCTCATTAGGGCATAATTCTCCAGATTGCTAGTACAACAACCCTGGACATTTAATCAAATGTTTAAAACACATGCGTAACTTAGCCGCATTTATGTCTTTAAATATTGGCCTTTTAGCTCTGACACACTGATTAGCAAGTGTTATCAAGTAAAGACTTGCTATTTACAAATTACCAAGTATGATATAAAGAGCCTTTAACTCTTACACAAGGGCTTGCAGAAAACCTTGAAACAAACCACAAAAGATGCCTTCATTGTTTAATCTTTTCTCTCGTTAAAGGAGAAAGAGCTGTGTGATTAAAAAAATCAGTATGAGGTACCAAACAATCTGCTTCAGAAGTAATCGGTGTGCACAGAATGCACCTAGCTAGAGAAGTCCCACAGACTATTAGCAGGAACATAGATTGTGCATTTACTAAAACCCGTCTGACCCTGGGTGAAGAGAGCAAGGAGAAGGGCAGAGCAAGTCAGTGACAGTCATAGCCTGAACTTCACATGAGTGCTATTGATCTTATTGACTGGGTCACTGAAGTGCTGCTGTACATTAACTAGGGAAGAACAACTGAAAATTACATTAATTCAAATTGTTAAATCAATATTTAACACTATAGTTAGTGGCAGTTGACCTCGGATGCACCTTTAATAAAACAAGGGTGAAGTAGAACAGCCAGAGTCATAGGCAACCTAGTAATCTGAATTAGCGTGAAAGATGTATTTTAAGGGCCTGAATAAATGTAGACACTCCAGTATAAATGTAGACATTCCTTGCAGCTACTTCATTTCTTGTAGCAAGAAAAAGGTTCCTGACACCACGTTGTATTACACATGAAGAAAGGCTAAACCATTTTCTTTTCACCTTGTGCAGTTTTAAATGGTCACTCAGACAACCACTGACACAGAATTGGAAAAAATGAAAAATCCTAATATTTCACTGCCACGTGTCTTTTCTGATATGTTTGTGGAACTATTTTTAATCATACTTCAGAAGAAGAATGAAAACAGTAACAATATTAAGACAGGACTCTGCCACTGACAGGCTTGTCTTACTCGTTTAACCGCTGCATATATAGGGCATTCCTCTCTCAGATAAACGAGCTGCATCCTGATCTGAGCCTCAAGGATTGTCTCCACGGGATGATTCTGGGGAGAAAAAAGAATTTTAAAATCAATTTTTTGGTCACGTTAACACTCCAAAAATACAGAACAGTAAAACAAATAGAAAGCAGATTTACGTCACTGTACTTGAATCTTCCAGTAACAGTGTCCCAGGATGTACCGAAGCTGCTGCCGACCTGGCAAGCGAGATTCCTGAGGCATCACCTATGCAGCCAGGCTACCACATCATAGTGCACAACAGATGATTCAAAGAAATGTGGCCTCATTTACAGATTAATAGCATCAGATTAATACATTGAATCCATCAGAAACACCTCAATCCATTCAATTTAAATAATAAACATTATGAAACCAGACCTCTTTCCATCAGCAAGATCACTAAGTTACTAGTCTGGAAATCTAGGTTCAGCTCCTTCCTTTTTCACAGGCATCTTTCATTGCTAGCGAAGTATGTCAGATGTCTTTTCTTCCACTCAATTCTGCCTATCTAGCAGAATGATAATACTAAAACAGAGAGAGTGAGGTTTCTTCTTGAGACCAGATATTTCATAGCCATAAATACAATTTAGATTTTAAGTACTCCTAATCAAAGGGAGACTAAAAAACTGTGAGACTTTATCTCATCAGGCTTAAAAACTTTGATTATTCTAGGATCCCTAAGAGGGTAAAGCTTTGGGGATATCATTTCTTCCCACAGGCTGAAGCCTAAACATCATGAAACACTTCATGTAATATTATCCACTACACTTATTTAAGACAATCATCTCCACCATTTCCATTTTTTGAGTGGGGAAAGGAAGAGATCAGGCCTTCTAAATCAGCTATGAAAGGCGATAATCACCTGCCATTTTATTGCCTATTGATTCAGTGCCACGAGGTCCTTCTGCAATCTTTTACAAGCGGCCTTCCTCCTTACCAGACTGAACACCTTCAATGCAATGCAAGCAAAAGGTAACACACTTAAGTAAAGCATACAGAGTGACAGTTCCTAAGCTGACTGTTTCGAGTCAGCTAGAACTCTAGTCAAAAGATTTTGTGATTAAACTAGGTGGTTTTATGAAAATATCAGTCTAACACCCACTTCCCTGACACAGGATGCTTTCTGTGCTGAAAGTTTACAAGAATGCAAAAGAAAAAAAAAAGAAGAAAAAAAAGACTATAGTATTCATCCACCAGGAAGTATTAAGATATTTCTCCTCATTCACATAACTCCAGAACTACAAGTGTTATTGTAGCTACTGTAGTATTGTATGCTTGCCCTATAACTCCTACATAAATGTTCACTACTAGCCACTAACATAAATACAACTCAGACCCCAAAATTTCACCCAACATGGCCATTCTTTACTTCTCCTTTTTCTGAAGTAGGGAAAGCATGGTATTTCCAATTTTATGCATATATCAAGGTAGTAACAGAGTTAAGAATAGTATTTTTGATTCCCTGTCCAGCACCAGTGACCAAATAAACATTGCCCCCATCCTGTATCTGAAGGCGATAAAATACCTCACCAAACCCTAATGAAATTCCACAGATTGGTAAAATGAACTCATTTAAATAAAACTTAGCCTTCCAGAAATCTCCTTCAATTGCCATCCAATTCTTTAATCCCTTGACAAAAGCTTAGGTCCTCTGTCACCAACTTTCTAACAGTTTTCTATATTGCAAAATGTTGTTTAATTATTCACACTTAAAATACCCTTATCTCTCTACTTAACACTGCAGTATTTCTGAGATTTACAGTTTTAAGCAAGAAAATAAGGGGTTTTTTAAATTATGACCAACTGAAGTAACAGAGTAAGTCTGCTGATATTAAAAACCACACGTTGGTCTTCAATTTACCATTTGCATGCCAAGGCAGCATTGTCCAGCTGGTATATCCAGAAAAACACTGGGCAAAACTGATGAAAGTCATATTTAGCTACTGGAAAACAAGAATAATAAATTCCCACCACAGTTGAAAATGGCACATTTCATGAGGCATGAGAACATTGCAGTTTATACTGGGATATCAGTTTAGTTGCTTTTTAATGACCAGAGGCACAACTCCGTAACTACAGCAAGAGGTAGCATTTACCGAATCAAATTTGCTGTTATTAATACTCTCTTAAATGCCCCAAAACTCCAAAACAAACAGGAATGACTGCTAGGAAAACAATAGCTTTATACTGCTGCAATCGACCATGCACGCCTTAAGAATATTAACTGCATATAAGAACTTTACCTTTTTTCTGACACTATTTCCATTTACTTTAGTAGTAGCAGTTACCATGGAACAAAGCAAAACTTTATCCAACTATGTTTATTTTGTTGCCAAAATTTCTCAAGCTCTCCTAACAGAAAAGCACATTTTCTTAATACGGTTAACTTCTCTCCTCAGTATTACTAATATGATTTTAGAAATGACTGGTTAACTAAATATTAGATTTGAAAAACCTGGCACACAAGTTAATGAGAAATTTTCTTTTATACTGGCATGGCTGCTAAATTTTTGAAAGCATCCACTGTGGCCTAATTATTTTAATTCTAAATGCTCACTAAGTCTTTTTTATTCATTATTTTTATCTGCATGGTTTGGAAAAATTTTACATCTCCTTTGAAGATTTAAGTCAGAAATCTAGCAAGTAATGGAGGCATCATGTTTTCATAATGCCTGGGTCCAGGAGGCTCTTGATAGACAGAGTAACTGTGAATCAAGGAACAATAAGCTCCTCTGAAGTGAATTTTTTAATTATTGCAGTGCCTCAATGCAGTTCACTGGGGCCATGAATGTCATCCAGGATATATTTTCTAACAGCTTTCTTTTCCTTTAATGCACCTTTCTGTTAAAAACAGATGACATTTTGTTGTTACTAAAGCTGGAGTGATACAGGCATATCCCTAGTGACTACACTTAAGTTATTATTTACTGTAAAATATCTAGGAGATTTATTTATTACTTGGGTGAATTTCTTTGGGTGTTACTTCTCTTCTGTTAACTGAATTTTGGAAACAAAGTATTTACTTCCCTTTTATTTCACCAACTAATGGATTTCACTGCCAAAATAACCTCTTCTAGTCAAAGAATATGTTTAAATAACATTAGGAAAATAGCCTACTCTTTGCCAAAAGGACACTGACCGTTTCTCATTCTGTCATTCAAGGAAAGTTCCTATCTACAATTGCCAAATAATTTCAAACCAACCTGATGCACTCCCCAAAACATCCCACGTGACACACTCTGACTTTTGTTTCACTTCACTTGTACAGCTCCTTGACTGCAATACTGATGCCATAGAAAAGAATCAGCTTAAGAAAATGTTATTTAAAGTTTCTCAGTAGTAAGTTATAATTAATACTTCCTGTCGATTTTAAGCTACCGAGTCACCCAGCAGCATACCATGCTCAGTATACTCACAAATGATCTGCATTTGTCTTTTCATGTATACTTCTTCCCAACAGAAAATCTTTATCCACTCAAATGAAGTTATATAAATCACAGTGACTTCCTTTTAACTAAAGGTAATAGTAGGCAAAAGTCACATGATAGCTGGAAGCATGATGCAGTGCTCTTGTTGATAGCTTCTCTTTTGTACAATGTAAACCTTAGCTAGTTTGATAAGAGCATGCTGCACTTGGAAGTAAGTGTTATTTGGAGGAGAATGAGTTCTTTTCAGTTGTCACTGAAGTGCTGCACCAGGGCTTTGATTTGCATAAATCCTGATTATATATTAGTATCTGCTCATGTATCCATGCTAAATCAGCATCGCTTCATCAGCACACAGAGATTATCTTTCTGCCTGTATTTCTTCTAAGATCTTCCTAAGACTTCTTATTATTAGAAGGTATCATACTTCAGTTTAAAAATATGCATGTAATCACACATATAATACTCATGGGTACTCAGATGTCTCCTAATTTCCTGCCTTTCTCTTCAATTTATTCCTCAATGTGCAATAAATGGCTGTAACTGATATTCAGCTTCTGAAGGACTCTTCTCTGGAAGCTGTAATGACTCATGAGATGCACAGAATCTTGGTAAACATGACATGATGATCAAAATTATCTGTTTTTTTGAAAAGCATCCAATACTTGACCTTACAGATGGATTTTTAATACGTTGTCATATCACCTAGTCATATCTTTATTTTTGTCCCAGTCATCACAAAAAGTACATCACTGGGTTTGTGTGCTAGTGTGTGTTGTGTGTTAGTGTGACAACAATGATGTCCCGTGCAAAGCTATTACTGTACTGTGATTGTGATAACTTCTTTAGGGCCAAATGCAAATACTCATGGTAGACTTTGACATTAATGTCAAAAGTAAGACTAAATCACAAATACAAGAAGAGGGCACAACTTCATTCCCTCCTGTGGTATCCAGGGGATTTCTAGTAGGCAAAACCGAATGATATTAAGAGAATGTTCTCCATTTACAACAAGATGACAGTGAGATCCTAATTTACTTGTCTGCTTGATAATTAGAGAAATAATTGGGGGGAAAAAATCTCTTACTGGAGAACCGAAGCTACAAACTCATCAGTTTTAAGCAGCTTACCTTGAGTGGCCAGGTAAGGGAGAGTAAAAAAGTGTGACCATGGTGTCTGGTAAAGTCACAGACAGGAATCATTATTTCACCCTTATTTAGCCCTATAAAGTCAACTTAATCGCTCTCTGAGAGGCTGCCTCCACATTATAAAGGTGAAATAAACAGGATAAGTATAAGCAGTTACATGCATACATATACATAGGCTATAATTAAAATGTGTATGGTAAGAGAGCTCCTCTTCAATCATTTTTCCTCTCCTTGAAAATAACTAAAATCGCGTTCCTGTTGTGGCACTAAAGTGACTAAGACAAAGAGCACAGATCTGTGGGGAGCTGGGAAACAGAATGTATGGAAAAGTATTTTACCCAGCTACACATAATTTACATTCCTCACCTTTCACAGTCCTGGATGACTGCATTTATTACCCTTTTTAACAAGCAGATTTTGGCTAAAATGCCCTTTTCATGTTGCGTAAGTACGGATAAAATTTTCCTAATGAATAAGAATACACTGAACTCACTGAATGCAGAAGATAAAAATAATACACCCTCTCACTACAATTCACAAGGAAGTAAGTATCAAGACTCTTATTCTCTGCTACATCTGTGTTATAAGCCAAGAGTAATTCTTCCACAGTCAACAGACCCGCACCAAGATAAAGCTTCCATGGCTCAGGCTCAGTACCCTTATAGCTGCACTGGCTCCCAAGCAATGAGACTCCACTTAGTAGCAGAAAGCAAGCTGGTTTTTGGCAGCAGGTCCTATCAGGCCCGCGTTAGCACAGTGAGCACCTCTGGAAGTCTCACAGTTGTGGCAGTCCTAAAGTAATGTGAGAAGAGGTTATGATCCATAGGGGAAGGAGAAAGTTGAAAAGAAGACAGGAGCTCCGAAAGGATAAGAATAGTTCCTATGCTTTTAAGTGATCGTTAAGGAAAGTTTCCACTCATATTAAAAACCAACTTGTTCTTAAGAGGAGTGTAAAAACAGTGAGAAGGATGTCCTGCTTTGGAAGGACTTGGTCCTGTTGGTAGCAACTGGTTCAAACCAAAATACACATCTCTACATAAATACTGCAGACCAATGCTTCCCATTGTTGATAAGCTACAGCATGTGGAACCTTTGCCATGTGACACTAAAATGGGAATCTTATTCATGTTCTCTTATTTTAATAGATTCATGTTCCTTATTTCAAGAGAGAGGTGCTCAAACTCACGGACTTAGATTTTCAGAGCAGTTAGGCACCCGCTCTGTGAGCATGGCTGGAAGTATCGTGTGTATTTCAAGTACAACATTTTTTAGCTGCACACTTTGAACTTGGGCCACAATTTCAGAGTTCAGTATCCAGCAGCTCCTAGCATTTCACTGTGCTCTGCTGGGTGCTAAGTCCTTTCAAAAAATCTGACTACTGAGGCACCCATGTGGAAGTATAGTTCATAACTCACCCAAAGGAAAACCAATTTTCACTGCAACAGTCAAAGCATTTATTAAATAAGAACTATTGCTCTGTCAAACTACAACTGTCTATGTCCCACATTTCTGGTATTAGTTAGAAGAAACATGCAGCTGAGAAAGTGTACTTTTTACTACATACTTTTCTTGAATTCTCTAATAGTAAAATAGCTTTGTCAAAACTTTTCTTTCTTAAAGTTTTCACAGACATCCAGCAAGTTTCAGAGTTCATATTTTTTGCTACAAAGCACCTGAAGAGAGAGGTGTAAAGTGGAAGTGACGGTGCAACCTTATCTACCTACCATATCATAACACTAATTTCCTTTTCAGTAACAAGATGTAAATGCAAACATGCTTAAAAAGTATGTATAGTTTTGCTTTCAGTCCAGATCCTGATTCACCTGGCTGAAAAAATGAAACAGAAAACTATACGTTAGATAAGCAAAACCTACACTTTAGCCAGTATATGTTTGTTGTGTTATCCGTCCAAGGTAGCACCAAAACATGGCACAACCAATCTATCATCATTCAGGATAGCCTCAAATGGGACCAATTAATGTGTTGCATTACCCAAGTGGTAGTTTTTGATTAGCAAATGGTGCATTTATATAGAATTCATGATGCTTTACATCAGGATTTTAATAACATTGCTCATCAATGAGAAAGAGCACTCTACCTCATACTGGGTAAAACCAACTGCTCAGGATTTAGCCAAACACCAGGACAGTCATTAGTGGGCTCTGTTTATTCTTCTGGACAGTGATTACCCAAAGTATATTAGCCTCTTATCAGGGAAGCATTGGGAAGAAAGATAGAATGACTTTAACTGAATTAATGAATAAGAAATCATGGAAGGCAGAGAGAAGATGGAGTTGATAGATCCTCAAAACGAAAGGAGAGAACAAAAAATCCTTGCCTTCATTCCCAATATAGGTTTCTCTTTTGACGTTGTAGGCTATGTATATGCCCAAGGGCCAATACTCCAACTACATGGAGCAGGAAAGCATCTACAGCTTGCTCTCTTAATACAGGGACAGAGAAAAGGAGCAATCTTTAGGAACTCAAGCTCTGACAAGCAAGCAAGAAAGAGAATCACAATTAAGCTGAGTCATCTGAGTCTTTAAACACAGACAGTAAGGCTGCAAGGATTTGTAGGTTTCATGAATTAAATGTTTTTCTTTACTTTTACCTTGACCTGAGACCACCTTGATCACGGTTGCATTAAACTAGCAAAATAACATGGCATGCTATCCAGCCAGCCATGGCAACATCTTTAAGCCAGAAAGGATCAATATCTGGAGTGCCTTCCACAGCTCTGCTGAGTAATTTTGGGGGTACATTCCTACTTTTCTGCAAGAACAGCTTTGGGCTTGGTAACCAAGGTCTGTACGGACTGAGCGACTGGTCAATATCCGTTTCATGCATGACAAGATACTGACCACAGCAGGTTAGCAAGGACTACATTGCAACATCTAACAGCTTATTCCTGTGTACTTCGTGTTGCTCTTTTGTAACCTAGCAGAGACCAATTCTGAAAAAAGTGGACTTAAATACCATTATGGCATTTCATGCAAGTGCTTGAAGAAACGTAATTTTGATCAATGATTTCTACACTTTGTCCAGGTTTTTCATATAGCAAGGGGGGGGAGGGAAGAGATACAAATGGGCACTATGGGATGAAATCCAGCAATACAAGAGGTTTCTGAGCTGAAGCAGTAATTGGATTGCCGTTACCAAAGTTAGTCACAACTTGGTTTCTGTTGTGCAGGAAACTGAAGTGTGTTCCTAAAAACGATGGAATGAAAAGCTAGGTGGTTGTATTCTCCCTTATCATCCCAGAAAAAAAAAAGTTTCTACATGTTTTAGTTTCATATTTACCAAATGAAATACATTTAGTATCCCCTCAGACGCCAATACTCAGGGAGGTTTTCTAGTGCAAAGCACGAAGATTCGAAATACCAAAAGCTCTGATCTCAAGACACCTGGATTAAGCTCCAACAAGAGGAACCTTGTTCCTCTGTAGCCATCAAAGCACTCTTGGCCACTGCAGTCTTGGCAGCATCAACCTACATAATTGGGTTACCCTCATCTTTAGCCTCTGGACAGCTGGGATCCTGCAGTCAAGTATCACCGCACAAAAACAAGGACCCTGGGTCCTCAAGTTCCTGAGCAGTCACCAGGTGCAACCAGGAGGCAAATATCAGAAAGGTCTTTATTTAAAAAAAAAATGCACTGAAACAGGTATTTCCAGAAAAAAAAAAAAGATTTTATTTCCACCAAACAGCATTCTTCCAGAAACTCCTGATACTTTCAGAGCGTGTCAGCAACATTACTGTGAACTCAGTCAACTCAGACTGAGTTCAGGCCTGGTAACTTTTACACACAGTTGAGTTCTACTGAACTAGAACCGAGTTACACAAAACATTCAGGCACGAATACTCCAAGCAATAACACTCATACTCAATTCACCGCAAGCAAGTAACTCCGTTTAGTTCAGCTATGGATGCCATGTTAAGTATAAGAATAACTGTTTCCAGGATCAAGGTCTAATCTAAATTACTAACCCATACAAATGCCTTCAAATGCCTTAATATACATATGGGATGGTAAAATACACAAACACACAGTAAATATTACCCTTTCTCAATGGGACTCAAAGCCAAGTACCAGCAAAGAAGGAGGAAAATGGGGATTTGTTTTATTAGACTTCAGGAGAAGAAATTGTCCAACTCTGATGAGAATACCTATTTTAGGTTTTAATTATTATTCTAATGGAGTCACTTTCATCTGCAATTACACATTTCATTTTACGATTTAATAAATCATCACAGTGGGAAATAAATCAGCAGATATTCATGCTTAAGTCTGAAATTTCTGGTGTAATTTGCATACAAAACATCATCTCAGAGCAAATACACTCTTGGTTATATTTTCACATAGTAGAAATAACTAAAGTCAGTAGAAAAATACTAAAGAGATACAGCAAGTACAGATGTTTTAAAAAGATAAGCGACATTGCTAATATTTAAGTACAGAAACTTCATGATGATTGTGTGATTTTATATAGCTCAGAAGTAGACTAACTTCTTACTGAAACTCATGATCTTAAATGTTTTCTGTGATTATTATGTTGACATTGCACTCTTTATTCCTAAAAAACCCCACCCACACAGAAGCCGTCATTTCACTAACAATAATGCTATGCATCCATAGGAAAAATAACTGAAAAATTTTAAGTTTAACTAACAAGAGGTGTGATCATGCATAACAGGTCAGTTGCATGAAGGAGTCACATTGTGTCAAGTACTTAGAGAAAGGACACACATTTTTCTAAGTTTTCACTTTTTTTTTAAACAATCATTCACATTTCCATATTTTTGCTTCAAGACTAAAAAATACAGTCACAGAAGAGAAAAAAAAAACCTTTGATAACAGTGGTGCTCCTTCCGACCTTTAACTTCAGAGTGGAAATCAAACAAGAAGTTGATAATAAAGTGTAACATACTATAAAATGTTGACTGAACTCCAGACAAAAGGACGTTGACACGGATTGAGTTTACACTTCTTCTTCCTGATCTTTATGTACTCCCTCAGCTTTATTTTTATTATACACTAGAGAACTTTCAAGAAAACTGGTTTTTAAATATAAATACATGCAAATAAATTCTCAGGAAAGCATATACTCTTACTGGAATAGTCTTCTCATTTCAGGAAATTAATACAGGGGTTGAAACCTGTGTCAGTTTCTTTCTCCACAACAATTCTTTTTCTACCTAAAAACAGACCCCAAGAGCATCATTAAGCTGTATTGTTTCTTTGCTAGAAATGCAAATAAAACAGAAATGTCTCCAATTTGGGGGAAGCCCATGACATCTGAGGTCTGCAGCTTGACCCACAAAAACAATCCTAAGAACAATTTTAGTGCCTGTGATAGGAAAGGAAAAAAAATTAGTATTTCAGTTTGCTGGCAGCGTAAGATTCATACTGTTACAATCAACAGTTTCCCAATAGGTGGCGCTAAGTAATGATTATACAGAAAAAGGAATAAAGCCTCAATTGTTACAGTATCTTTGCTGTTTTTTCTTTTAAGTTTGAATGCTGAACAAGATTGCACAAATTAGTAATGATTCTCCATATGTGTGAAACTGGGAGAGTATTGAGACAAGAAGCAGGAGGAGAACATAGCTCGACTGCAGATTCTTTTCACCAAGAAGACAGATAAAAAGGGGCTGTGGATTAAACAGTTTGAAATACTGCAGATTAAAACAAAGTGAAAATTCCACTGGACTGGGAAAAAAAGGAATACAAAAGAAAAGATACTCATAACTAGTACATCTGGATCAGACCAGGAAGAAATACACAGACTATTAGAGTACCATGAACACTTTTTACCCACAAAAAAGGTGAGAGAAAAACATTTCTTTACAGCATAAAGCACATAAGCTCAGGAGATGCATTAATCATACAGGAAAAGCAAAAAAATAAGGCAGAAGCCATGCAAAAGGAAATGCATAAATGCAAAACTACAGAGATGAACAAAATTAACAGCCTGAGCTGTTGTAAAGAAAATGGAAAACGTCCTGCCTAGTGGGCCACATGGTAGCTGTGTCCACTGTGTTAAAGCTTGCAGCAAAGAAAAAGATACACGCACTACGAAAGCAAAACAGCATCTTGGAGGAAAGTTTCTGCACTTTATGACTTT
This sequence comes from Gymnogyps californianus, assembly GCF_018139145.2. NCBI lineage: Eukaryota > Metazoa > Chordata > Aves > Accipitriformes > Cathartidae > Gymnogyps > Gymnogyps californianus. The sequence continues at coordinate 21,308,321 of NC_059500.1, forward strand.
AATATAATGCAAAATAGCACAAATAAATGGTTTGTAGAACTCAGACTAGCACCAGATGCAAAGCAGCAGGCAAACAGTAAACTGAATGCCAATAGACGGTGGGGCACCAGCGAACCTGTGAAACTACAAAAAGAGCTATGTAAGAGGGGAAAAAACTTGCAGCCAAAGATAAAATTATTCAGTCTTATAAATGCAGCATTAGGAAAACGCACATCATAAGCAAAATTCTGGAAAAAAAAAAGACATGCTAAAATTTTAGGCAGGAGAAACACCACATAAACTATACAATACATAAACAGACATGCAAGCAAAGCCACCAGCACTAAACATCCTGCCAGGGCCCATAATATCTGCTGGCATCTCTACAAAGTCGCTAGAGATTATTATGATATATATACAGGACCAGAGCATCCTCTCCATAAACACACTAAACCAGATAAAAACACTTTAAGCAATACAGCATCCAGTTCACAGATTACTTTTGCAATATTAGAGTAATGGAAGTAATAGAGCAAACAGAAAAATAAGGCACTGCGGGTAACTGCTGTAAGTCATTTGTGCCAAAGAAGTATTCAAAAAAGGGGAATGAGAGTCATCAACAGATTAGTCAGTGTTTGGAAGGTTAAGAAAACATGTGAGTTTAAGCCAGATTTTAAAACTCAGAAGAGACTGACCCAAAGAAATCTTTCAGTAATTGTCTGAAAAGGTAGCATTCTCACTTCCCAAGGTTTGCACAGTAAAAAGCATCAGAGACGAACACTGCTGACTTTGTATCTAAAACAGTTCTGCAGCAGGCCAAGAGGATCTGGACCACCTGGGAAAACAGAAAACTAAGATAAAGCAGATGAACTGAACTAGTTCCATGGCTTCAGAGAGAACAAAAACAAAACAAACAAACAAAAAGAGAAGACTGAACACAAACTAAGATTATAAGATTATTTGCATCTGATATTCTAACAAGGATCAGCTATTGAATGTCCTGAACTATCAAGATCAGCAACTGAGAAAACTGTAACCGCATGTTAAAGCATTGAAGTCTTTGAGATACAGAATTCTCTGTGAAATACTTTTAAGCTATTTGGGAATAGACAACCAGCTCTGGCTGGATTTGACTTTCAAGTCAAGCCTACTACAGACATTTGCCAAACATGACCAAAGATATTCAGCATACAGCGAGCAGTTGGTGACACATTCCAGGAAACACAGTGCACGCAGCAAAAGCCAAACACTTCTTGGAAATTGAGAGCATTCCTAGTCTTGGGGAGAGGGAAGGGGAGTACTTTATTGACTGATGGACCTTGCTAAGGCTCTGTAAGCAAGAGCAAATGAGTAAAACAGAAAGAAATACAAATCTGGTTCTCGGCCACTAAACACAAAATCCCATGTTTTACCTTGCAACCTATTAAGTCAAAATATGAATGTCAGTAGGGAGCTACCCAGCATGCTAAGATAAACTACTGCTGATTTGATTTCAATTTGATTTGAAAGATTGTAGGCACCCACAGCATGCAGGAACTGATTCATGTTCAGCCAGCCCTGAGGCAGGATCAGGGCATCCCCAGGTGATATGGTCACCGCCCTCGCCATCACAAACAAATTGTATCAACCATATGCCACTACCTTAGAGGCACAGACATAACTGAAATGAACATATATATTCCTTGTATTGATTCTGTTGTGAGGATAACAGCCTCTGGCTGAGAGGATTAGGTAAGGTTGATCACAACCACCTTTGTCACCACCACGTCAAAAGCATGCAGGACACCACGCCATAGGCTTCATTCAGACTTTGAGGAAGAGGGTCTCCTGCAGATGTTCTCTGCACAAACCAAAGACAAGTGTTGGCAACACTTCAGAAACAGAGTGGTTTTGACAACAGATGACTGTTCACTAGCAGTACGTTTACACCGCTTAGCCACGTGTCGTATCAGTCGTATCAGTCCATCACAGTACCACAGCCAGCCAAAAGCCAAAGCTGGGTCAGCAGCTGAAGTTTTAGCCTCTTAACAGCTGCATGAAGCAAATAAGTATGTCAAGCCACCCTTGAAAGAAATAACTGCACAAGAAATCTCATTAACATTGTCTCAATAAAACATTCAGTGCCGAGACGCAGGCCTTGATACCTGCAGCAGGACACAAAATCAGAGTCAGACATACAGAGTGTACCACAACGGTGACACAAAACCTCCCAGGGACCCTGTGAGGAGAAAACCATTTTCTCAGGATAAATCATGTTCTGGAAAAGAGCTGCGTATGTGAAACAGAAAACTCCGTGGGTTTTGGTTTCAGTTTAAGTGAACGGGTACCTATTTTTCCAAAACCACAAATATATCCACTCCCTATGAAAACAACCACCCATGAAATACGCTGAGAATCCAAGACTTGATCAGCAACCCAGGGAAAGCATCTGCACTAGTAAGTAGCTAGCATCATTGAAGACACCCTCAAAACCACCACATACCCACAAAAAAAGAGCAAGACAATCTACTGAAAGATGAGTCCAACTTCAAATAGCTCACAAAATACAATGCTTCATTCAATGTTAGGATGTAAAAGGGAAAGCTTTCAAATTCAGAGGAGAAAAAGTTAGTTGCCAAAGAGAGGGGGGAGGTTGAATGCTGAGTTTAGAAGACTGAGGACAGTGATGACAACACAAGTTTTATCATAATGAGAAAATACAATATAGGTAAGCAAGGTACAGTAGCTGCATTTAGTTGCGTCCTGTTGTATAAACAGGGCAAAAGAGATACTACGATAATCAACTACCTGACGGGATGGTGTGTAGTATGCCTGTATAAAGGACCTTAAAATATTAGCACTCACAGGACATATACAAAAAGCTTCATATACTCATTTTGCACTTCAGCAGTGAGCACATTCGCCTTAGGAGCACTGTTTCTGAAAACAAACATGTTTTGGCTTTCAACACAGCTACTCTTCAGAATCACATTGCACCTTCCAAACCAGTCTACTTATAATGTCCAAAGTGAGGAGGGTCTCAAGGGGAGAACGATGAACTTTACAAATGGCAGAAATAAGTGAAGAAAAGGATCCAAGGCTTTCAGCAGGATTTCAAGGCACAGAGCAAGCAGAGAGGCTTGTCTTGTTCGATGCACAGCTGGCAACATATGAAGACTTTGTTTTGTAGAGGAGTTGGTCCAGTAGTACAGTTAAGGTTCAGTTCTTTTTTTAATGCTTAAGTCCACTCATTTTATTTTATACGAAGGATACAGTTAATCCTATAAAAATGACACCACTGACTTCAGGACACCAAATGAATTTTTAGAGAGCTTGCTGGTAGAGCTCTTTATTTTACAAGTTAAAATTAATTAAGGCTTGGGTTCTTTAAGAAATATAGCATCTGTTGATCTTACTTTGTCTCAGACAAGCTGAGGAGAACACAGTAATTTCAAATGTTCTATATTAGCTTGATACTAAATAAAATACTTCCTTTTTGCAACATTGGAATAAAACAATTTTTAATTAAAATTAAATGACAGCTGATGTACTAAGTTTCAGCAACTGAATATGCTACAGAGTAGTTCAGATAAGTAGTTCTTAAAATGAACCACTTTGATTCAACTCATCTCCAGTAATCCTGCCAATCTTTCTTGTATGTCAAACCCAGATTTATTTAGACTGATCATCCCCACAACTAGTAAACTAACTGCAAGAACTGCTCACTTAACTACCTCCATGTGAAATGCCTTTACTCTCAAGTGAACAGTGGTTTTTTATATCAACAATCTTAAGTAATTATGAATTTAAAAAAAAAAAAGATCTTGCAATTAGGTTGGAGCAAGAAGAAATCATAGAATCATAGAATGGTTTGGGTTGGAAGGGATCATTAAAGGTCATCTAGTCCAACCCCCTGCAATAAGCACAGACATCTTCAACTAGATCAGGTTGCTCAGAGCCCTGTCCAATCTGACCTTGAATGCTTCCAGGTATGGGGCGTCTACCACCTCTCTGGGCAACCTGTTCCAGTGTTTCACCACCCTCATTGTTAAAAATTTCTCCCTTATATCTAGTCTTAATCTACCCTCTTTTAGTTTAAAACCATTACCCCTTGTCCTATCACAACAGGCCCTACTAAAAATTCTGTCGCCTTCTTATAAGCCCCCTTTCTTTAAGTATTGAAAGGCTGGATGGGTGCCTTTGTCCAAAGAAGCACTTGCTTCCTTTAAGAAATAGTTTCAGTCATGTTTTCAAGGTTTTCTCTAAAGACTGAGAACTAGAAATATTTTTAGGATGACAGCTAAAATTTACATGTAACCATGAACCCAGGAACATAAGCTGTAAGTAAAAGTAGTATTATGAAACTGCCATGTTTGAGATGTGTGATACACACTCACATGTCTTAGATTATTTGATTATTTAATCTACATCCATGCCACAATACTGGCATCACAGAGAGGATTTCATCAGCCCAAGGGTTGTTTGGTTTCTGGTTTTTGGTGTTTGTTTGTTTGTTTGACAGACATGCACCAGGCATTAAACCTCCTCATTTTTCATGATCATCTTACAATTTCTTCAACCTCTTATGTATTCAAACTTATTAAAAAAATGAATTTTTACATATGTTTATTTGCACTTTTTCTGTTACTCATTGTGGAGACAAGGGAAAATAACTTCTAGTATATAAAGCTTAGAGAATCTAGGTATTTTTAAAAAATCAACCAAAACCGCCCACTTTATATCAGCTTACTTCTTTCCCTAGGAAGGGCATATAAATACAAAAATAACCAAGACCTCCATTTACACAAGAAAACACAGAATCGATATAATCAAATGCTAGTGGATAGAAAATGTTAAAGAAACTACAAAATATTTTCTAGGACCAATTACCCAGAATACAGAAAGTTTTGATGGTTCTGGTATATGAACCCAGGCATACAGAACACAGCACTGGTATCTAAACAATTGATTTGAGCTTAATAAGAAGTGAGACTAATTTGCTATGCACAGAATTAGTAAAAGCATTTCAAAGAACAAATAACCAGAATCCACAGTTCCATGTAATTTATTCCTCATTTTCATTTCTAAGATTTCTAGTGCACCTAGTAATAAAAATTTGAAGTGGATAAGAGGGTAAGGAGGTTTTGTGTCAATCTCTGTATGGATTTTCTTTTTCTGACAGTACTAGGAAGCTACACTGCCAGCACATGGAATACTACAGAGTATGTCTGAGGTCCCCAATGGTAGGAAAATGAACTTTATATGCATGATCTAAACAAAAGACCCTTCTCAGTAGTTTTCTAGAACATAACAAACTGCAGTACAGCATGGCGGACTTTAGTCTGGCAGAGGAAGTAACAAATGCGTCCAGGTTTTTTGTGTTAATGTTTATTGTTTTTCAGCAACAGATTCACTTAGATACCTCACTACCAGTAATAATAAACTGTGTATTTAGTCCTTGTTTACATTTATGGCACAATTTTACTTTTAAAGAAATGTAAAAGAAAACATACGCCCCATCACATTAGTCTGTCTTGCTGTTTAACATCAGCTGTAATGATCTTTCAAGAGTCTGACTGAAAGCCTGGAGTTTCTCTACATGATGTCCCTGTAGTCTCTTCGAAAACATCACAGAATGCCTGCCGTGTAAAATTAGGCCTAATCTTAATTATCTTGCTGTCTATTTCCGGAGCTTAATTAACTTTTCTGAGTGCTCTTCTACACTGCAATGAGGACTAAACTCATTTTGTCTTATTCAGCATTTCATAATTTCTTTTCCCTCAGTTCCTAGGACAATGAAAAGCTCGTCACAGTCCTAATTGTTATGGCAAAAGCTAAGGTATGAGATTTCAAAGAAAAGCTATAACAAAAAATTTGAGAACATACAGCCATGCATCCAAATAGAAGAGCAGAAATCTGCAAATGTGGAGAGATAATCCATTCTAGCGTCTAAACGAACTGACTTTAAATATTTAGTTATCTTCTTAAGTAAATTCAGATTACAGGATTCAAATCCTAGTCAGTATAGGTCATCAGGCTGTTTTAGGTGAAATACAAATTGTCTACAGTCCACAGTGCTCAAATAAGTTTCGAATAATACAGCAGCTGATTTGCATGGCCAAGACTTCTCCCTTACCGCTCATCCAAATTTTCCTATGATCTGGCCACTTCTGTCGCAAGGGACAACACCACAATGAAGGCTGAGCATGTATTGTAGCATGTCACTTTCCTACAGCTAGAATTTCACTTTGTTTCTTCGGATTACAAAAACCATCTGTATCGAGAAAAAAAGACAAAGACTTTGCTTACTCTATTTTTTTCCCATTCAGCAGGCAAAAGCGAAGTTTTATTCAAACTAGCTGTCTAAAAAGCCAATATGATTATTTTAATCAAAAGAACACTTTCTTCTAAGCTCAGACAACCTCCATTAGCCATTACAGTGCATTTACTACATATGACTCTTTTCACCTCTACCATGATAGCAAGAAGCAGTGTGGTTTCGTCTCTAGGCATGATCAGATGAGGACTCTGTGAATGATTACCTGATATGCAGGTGTTCAGCCAAGCTGCTTTTTAATAATACTGGAGACAGAACAGACAAGTAAAAAGTCAGTAAGTGGACAGCATTCATCCCCTAGTTAAAGGTCTAAGGTCTACTAGATTTTACAGAATATTTGTTTAACTTCTCAGGATTTGATCCTGTCACTATTTGACTGTCAGCACCAGAAGACAGATTCAGATGTAAAAATAATGAACATCAAAGAAACAATAATCAGCTCAAGCGTCCATCCAGAAAACAGGGAAAGCTATGCTGTGTTTCCTGTTGCTACTTTTCCCGTAACAACCACAAACAACAACCAAATAGCTTAGCAATAACTTCATCAAAGTGAAAAAGAAAGCTCTATGATGGTAAATAACTAACTGTTAAAGTTAGCTATACCCCTGTATTATGATGGGGTAATAACTCTACCCACTTGGCTCTTCTCCTCTGTTCCCCGGCCACCAACAAAATACCTTTTATACTAGAAAATAACCCACTGCATAAGGAATCAAGAGTGTCAAAGTTCAGATCATTTCACTTCCATTTGTTTGCATTCGTGTATTTCAGTCTTTTTGATTGATCAAAGCCTCCTGCTTGTGAGCTGAGAAGTCACACAGGGTCACTTTTTGCAGCGATGGACTACAACCTTAGAAGTACTGCTGTCCCAAGCCCTCTGCTTTTTAGTGGTAACTTTCAGAATGAAGATGGAGTAAGGGTAGTTGGATGTACTGAACACCTAGTATACTCTCCTTCAGCAGCAGGAAGAGAAATCAAGCACAAACATCATAACCCCACACGGTTATACAGGAAGCACAGTGCAGAGCATCAGTACAGCACACAAGTGTGCAACTGTACACTACAGTTTTGTACACTAACCTACTCCTTGAACTTCATGCTAACCCTTTCTTAACACAGACCAGGGTATGGTTTTATCAGGTGTCCTGGTTTCGGCTAGGACAGAGTTAATTTTCTTCCTAGTAGCTGGTATAGTGCTGTGTTTTGGATTTAGTAGGAAAAGAATGTTGATAACACACCGATGTTTTTAGTTGTTGCTAAGTAGTGTTTATACTAAGTCAAGGATTTTTCAGCTTCTCGTGCCCAGCCAGCAAGAAGGCTGGAGGGGCACAAGAAGCTGGGAGGGGACACCATCAGGACAGCTGACCCAAACTGGCCAAAGAGCTATTCCATACCATATGACATCATGCCCAGTATATAAACTGGGGGGAGTTAACTGGGAGGGGGGATCGCGGCTCGGGAACTAACTGGGCATCGGTCAACGAGTGGTGAGCAATTGCATTGTGCACCACTTACTTTGTATAGTTTAATTCTTTTAGTATTGCTATTGTCATATTATTATTATTATCATTATCATTGTTTTTCATTCCTTTCTGTCCTATTAAACTGTCTTTATCTCAACTCACGAGTTTTTTTTCCTGATTCTCTCCCCCATCCCAGGGGTGGGGGGGCAGTGAGCAAGCGGCTGCGTGGTGCTTAGCTGTTGGCTGGGGTTAAACCATGACATCAGGACTTGATAAGAAAGTAATAAATTGAGCTATGGACTAGACTGCTCACAAAAGCAGGTCAAAAAAAGAGAGTCTTAATACAACCCATTATAATAAAGAACAAAATAAATAAAAAAACAACTAGACCTAATTTTTACTTACTTTTTCCACATTAGCTTCCACAAACTTCATTACTTAAACAATGGGTAACTTCAGTTTTATTCCTTACATCTCGTCCATCTATACCACCACAAATTTCGCTCTTTCCTCTCCCTCCTCCAGATCACTAGGATAGATGTGAAGGGCAAGGGCTACTTAACAGAACCAAACAGGAAGTCCAGCTGTGCAAATTCAGCCTCAGAACGAAGCAAACCAGGAGCCCAGGGCTGGCACTGCCAACACACCCAACCTCAATGCCTTGGCAGTATACAGAACAGAAGGGCACACCAGGAAAGGAGCAAGCAATTGCTCTCTCCCACTTGTGAGCTGGCCCCAGGGCTGAAGGAAAAAACAGCTTTGAGCTGTCTGGTATGCCTGTGTCACTTGTCCATGGACAGTTTTGACACATGACCCAAAATTTAGGAAGGTTGGCCATTTTACTTTTCAAGTTTTCAAGCACAGTGTAAACTGGAGCAGTTTCATCTGAATTCTTTGGAAATGGAAGTGCCCTTCCCTTCAAGACAAACCCCTCTCAGGAATCAGAGCCCAAAGCAACTTACTGGTGACCAGTTCTGCAATGTCCTGTTAAGCCAGGGCTGTTCACGCTGCTGTGAACCCTGTTGTGTTGATACAGAACCACCAAAACTTTAATCTTTAGGGCAGCTGAAAAGATTTATTTCTATGTAAGTGACAAGCTGGACAAGCTTCAACATATGAAGCTTAAAAAAAGGACAACAACCTTCTCCTTAAGTGGTTTAAGATTTGAATCACAGTTCCACCAGCTTGTGGATTTGTAAATTGTTTTCAGCTCATGGAGCAATTGTATTAATTCCCACTAAACTGGAGGGCAGTTTGATTAAAAGATCAAGCGAAACATTTCTCAGTTCCTAGCCTTGTAGCAGTAGGCTAATGGTGGAAAAAACGATTGCTTAGACGAAAGAAAAGTGCTATGGTCTTCAACCATAAACCTATCTCCTTACTGTATTTATTGTCAAGATAGACATCACTTTAAACACTATTTGCAAACACAAGGAAACAATTCAGTCTTATATTTCCCCCTTTCCAGTGCAACATTCTTTTGCAGTCATGCAGTCACTGTTACAAACAAATCTGCCATTGGGCCCTAAAAGAATGAAAGAGCAACTCTACTCATAATATTAAGTTGCGAGAACTGTGGGGAGTAAACACAATGGCATAGAAAGCTATTATTTAGATTATGATTTGATACCTGCTGGAGAATAATTCATATAAATTTTACGTGAAATCTAGAACAATACATCTTTTTTCAGAAAGCTAACCAATAAAAAGTGTTGCCTTATAATATCACAAATGTGCATACTTGCTGTTATATCCAAATTACGGAAGAGACCAAGTAACTGAAAACTGCTAAATAACAGAAGAAGAAAACAAGAAAGGTGGCACAGCACAAATCTAATATAAATTCAGCTGGCAAGAGCAGACTTCATGTTGCTTTCTGTGGGCACTAGCAGTGTCAGCCAGGCACCAGGAGTTGGTGATAATGGGCAATTTCAATGTTTAACAGTGGAACAGAGAAGGATATAGACTAGTTCTTCCCAAACAAGGGGGCATGCTTTAAATACAAATATGAGACAGCAGCTCAGGTTGGAAGTGACAGAGAATAAAGGTGGAAAAAGAACTTAGGTGAGGATAATAATAAAAATAACGTTTCTGGTTCTTAGGAAGGACGGCACGGAAAAAAAATCAATAGCCTTCAGGAAAGCAGACTTCTATAACCTTACAGACATGGTCGCTGAGGTCTCATGGGATGGATGTCTAAAAGCAGAGAAGGGAATAAGGAGAGCTGGTAACCTTCAAAGGTCACAGGTGCAAGTTATTACAGTGCAATGAAAAGATAAGGAAGACTTGGAAGACATCAACTTGGCTAGTTCAGTATTTCAGTGATTTCAAAAAGAAAGCTCAAAGTAGAAATTAGGTTAGATTATTCTTTAATATCATTAGTAATTTAAACAAACACAAGAAGAAAATCTAGAAAGACCAATCTTTGAAGAGTTAAGGAGAAATTAAACTTATTTGGTAAGTAATTTAATAAGAAAACAACCACCAAAAGACCTGGTTTGATACACAATGGAGAGGAAGTACTGCTTCACAGTTCTCAGTGACTGATGTATTCAGTACCAGTTTGCCTCCTTCTTCACTCAGGATGTGATCAATGCTTAACATGATCAGCCCCAGTGACAGAAAGGTAAGAACTCCAGCCACTGCAGGTTAAAGACCATGTTGGATGTTTTCAGGCTGGCAGTGCTGTTGAAATTCACCTCTGAATACACTGAGGCCGGTGCCTCCATGAACAGTGGAGCCCATCTAATGGCACACTGGGGCTGAGAGGGGAGGAGAGGAACCTGCCTCTTTGTCAGTGATGGGCGGTTTATTGGCCCATTCCACTGTCCTAAAACCAGTGCTTGCAAAAGGCCAAAGGAAGCAACTCCAGAACAGCTAGCAGTTATCTTTCAGATTTCATAAAGGACCCGGACGAGCTCAGAAAACTGAGAAGAGACAGAAAAAACACCTGGTGGCTACCTTTAAAACAGGGAAGAAGAAAGGGAAGAACTTGGGACTCAGAGCCCTGTCAGCTTACCTCCGCTTCCCAGGAAACAGTAGAACAAGAAAGTTTAAGCATCACAAAGGTAAAAAGTGAATGAGAAAGTGCCCCATGGAGTAGTATCAAGCTATCCACACTTCCTCCCTTCCTCTAACAGGGCACAGAACCTCCTGAACAGGGGAGAAATTGTAAGTGTTAACACCTTGACTTTGAGCCTCAAGTTTAAAGCTGTTTCAGATTATGTTCTTGTAAGAAATAAGAAAGCAGGTTATGAGAAAGAAGCATGTAGGACAAGCTAAATAGCCAAAGTATTATTGGCAGGTTAGTGACAAGGTGGAACAGGGTACAGAGTGAGGTTTTACAAGAGGCTATACCAAGCCCAGAACTATTCAGTATTTCTTTACTAACTTGAATGAAAGAAATAACAGGTATGGTTAGTAAATTTATGATTTAATATCGATCTGGAAGGAACTAAGTTGAAGGACTGGATTAGAATTCAAAATCCTAATTTACTGAATTCTTACTGACTACAGCGGAGGTTAGGCAGTACTCAGTAAGAGCAAATGCAAAGCTCTACGTTTAGAGGTAATAAGCTGCACAGTCACAGGGTAACAACAGATGACTGCACACACAGTCACACTGCAGACAGAGATCTAGGAGTTAACTGGTGCATTTTGTGATCCAATGGGAAATGTATAATGGAATAGGTTTTATCACCCATGAGAACTTCTTCACTCATTTAAGTGACAGAGTTGCCCTCAGCTGGAGAGTCAGGCCCAGTTCTGGGCACTACTTCAAGAAAGATGTGAACCAGCTGGAAAAGGCAATAAGAATAATCAGAGGTTTGGAAAACAGGAAAGGCTGAAAGAATTCGAGTTACTCAGTCTAGAGGGATGAAGAGGGATGTGGCAAAAAACCATACGTACGTTAGAATAAACTCTTAAGGTCCATTGTCAACAGGACAACAGTGATCTTAAAGCTTGAAAGCTTTACCTTACATGCCAACAAAAAAGTCTTAACATCCAAGACTTTTAGAAATGGAAGACAGTGACTATAATCATTCCTGTTTGAGAACAGACTGGACAAACCTCTATGAGAGACAGGTAGAAGCAGCATCACACTGATTCTCTAATGGAATTCAAAATTAATTCAAATAATCAAGTAAAAAGAGTTGGAGTTGGGGAAAGAGGTGACTGGCTGTCCTATAGAAAGTATACATCTGAATTATTTGAATTACACCCATGTTGGGTTTGCGTGGCAAGGTTTTGGTAGCGGGGGGGCTACAGGGGTACCTTGTGTGAGAAGCTGCTAGAAGCTTCCCCCACGTCCAACAGAGCCAGTTCCAGCCAGCTCCAAGACAGACCCACCGCTGGCCAAGGCCAAGGCCATCAGCAACGGTGGTAGCGCCTCTGGGATAACATATTTAAGAAGAGGAAAAAGTTGCTGCGCAACTGGGCAACTGCAGCCAGAGAGAGGAGTGAGAATATGTGAGAGAAACAACTCTGCAGACACCAAGGTCAGTGAAGAAGGAGGGGGAGGAGGTGATCCAGGCGCCGGAGCAGATTCCCCTGCAGCCCATGGTGAAGACCATGGTGAGGCAGGTTGTCCCCCTGCAGCCCATGGAGGTTCACGGTGGAGCAGATACGCCCCTGGAGGACCCCACGCCGGGGCAGGTGGATGCCCGAAGGACGCTGTGACCCTGTGGGAAGCCTGTGCTGGAGGAGGCTCCTGGCAGGACCTGTGGACCCATGGAGAGAGGAGCCCACACTGGAGCAGGTTTGCTGGCAGGACTTGTGACCCCGTGGGGGACCCACGCTGGAGCAGTCTGTTCCTGAAGGACTGCACCCCGTGGAAGGGACCCATGCTGGAGCAGTTCGTGAAGAACTGTAGCCCGTGGGAAGGACTCACGTTGGAGAAGTTCATGGAGGACTGTCTCCTGTGGAAGGGACTCCACGCTGGAGCAGGGGAAGAGTGTGAGGAGTCTTCCCCCTGAGGAGGAAGGAGCAGCAGAAACAACGTGTGATGAACTGACCGCAACCCCCATTCCCTGTCTGCCTGTGCTGCTGGGGGGGGAGGAGGTAGAGAAAATCGGGAAAGAAGTTGAGCCTGGGAAGAAGGGAGGGGTGGGGGGGAAGGTGTTTTAAGATTTAGTTTTTATTTCTTATTACCCTACTCCGATTTGATTGGCAATAAATTAAACTAACTTCCCCAAGTCGAGTCTGCTTTGCCATTGCCAGTAATTGGTGAGTGATCTCCCTGTCCTTGTCTCGACCCACGAGCCTTTTGTTATATATTCTCTTCCCTGTCCTGCTGAGGTGGGGGAGTGATAGAGCGGCTTTGGTGGGCACCTGGCATCCAGCCAAGGTCAAACCCGCCACAACAGTAATGATGTCACATATTTCAGGCAGGCCTCTTTTCCCTTTTCTTCTGATTCTCAGTGACTTCTGCATCCAAACTTTGTGTTGTATTGCCCTTTAAATCTCATTAGATTGACAATTTATGGTACATATTCTTTGCAAATCTGATATTACCTCTGCGTTCAGGAACTGAATCATGAAAAGGAAGAAAGTAATGATCTAGTTCTATGTTAGTAATTGTGAGCTTTGCCACTGGAAGATGGGATTAAAGAAACAGAAGATAACTGACTGATGTTCAGTGTCTCATTTAAAGCAACACATCACTTAAAGCATGCAATGCTTTCTCATGCCAAGCCATTATCTCTGCTAAGATTATCTCTACATATTGCCCACGGTGGTATTTGTCAGTTGGGCAGACAATTCAAATGTGATACCAGAAATGCGGCAGTAGATGGCATAATTACACTGTGACCTAGTGGAAATTTCGGCTCCACTCTTCTCTTTCACCTAAATCATTCAGACCAAATATGAAAAAAAAAAAAAAAAAAGCTCTATGCCCAACACATTTTGCTCTCAAATTGAGGAAGTATGAAGCTGGCTGATCAACTATACGAGCAGAAACAATACAGTGGAAAATGGAGCTGTGTTTTCTTGTTAGAGAAAGTTGTGCTCTAGGCCCAAATTTTTACAACAGTGGTCAGAATCAAGCTGGAATTCAGTGTTTAAATTCCCTTCTTTCAATTATAAGCAATAAAAGTTTCAGAAAAGAAATCCATCATGTTCTTATGTAGATGTGTAGATAATGTAGTTAACATTACTAACCCTTGCTTTAAGATTATTTTCTTCCATACAGATTTTAAGGCAAGGTTGATTGGACGTTATCATTTTGGTGTTTTTTTAAGGAATCATAATTACATTTAGAACTAACTGTATATCAGAATTTTTCCCTTTATCTTCACAGCTATCATAGGTTTTCAGAAATTTCATGTGAAGTTATTTTAAATTACAGTAAAAGCCCTCAGTGCATTTCAGACTATGATCTCAAAGTGATGAGTAGATATTAAAGCATGTCATTGTAAAAAAATGACACCATAAACAATGTAATATAACAGCTTCAGAGCCACAGGCAGCAGTAAAACTAAGCTTCCACTACCAGTAGGGATTAGCAGTAACTCAAAGAAAACTGAATTGCATGGTGCTTGTCTCCTTTGCACTTAAGAATGTTTCAAGATGCATGCTGCCTTGCAAAATACTTTGGTCTTTCTAGAGTGCAGAATAAACTCTCCAGTAGACATCAGCATTATCTTGCTCATATGATCCTCATTCACTGAAGTGTACCAGTCTTTCAGAAGGAATCAAAACAAGTAAAGAGATTCTCAAAAAGCTGTAGCATCAGAGTAGCTAATATCCTTAACATGTAACATAGCACCTGGAGACAGCAGTGTCCCACAGGTAACACCAATCCCTCTCAGAATCCCAGATCCCCTCCTCGGGATCACCATGCCTCCCCTTTCTTCAGCTATCTTTACTGCTGCCTTTCCTTATTCAGAGAAATAATGCAGAAAGATATATTGTCTAGAAACTGGCCTATAATTTATGCGTAAGTTTTGAAGACTGTGGGCCAATATGACATTCTTACGGGCCGTTTAGGCAGAAAGAAACATCACCATCCCCTCCCCATTTCATCATCTCTTCTTTCCTAACTCTTGCAGGCAAGCATAATCTGTTTCTAATTTGCACTCAGAACATGGTTTATTCTCTTGGTGACACACTGTGTATGCACACTTTTCCTATACCAGATAGAGCCTTCTGCAGCCTTCAACGGGCTCTTCCACCATCTAGAAGAGCCTTTTATAGCACCCTTGGACAAAAGTACACACAAAGGAGGAAAGAGCTGGATCCCCTTATGTAAGACTTTGCCAGGCAGGACTCAAGACTTGAAAAAAGAAACTATCCTTCCGGTTCCATATAACTGTTCAGGTTTTTTGTTTATATCAGTTGTGATATAAACAAAGAGGTTCAGGCAGACAAGTTTTGTCTCTCTTGTGCATTGCAGTAGCCTTAATTACATGATCAAATTTCTTTCTACAAGACAATCATCTGAGTGATTCAGTGTCCAAGATGCTGGTGCTCGCTGAATAGAGGGTACTCGGCATTTTCATGTTGCTCTTATTACTCAGTGTGCAGCCTCATAATTTAGTATATTATTCACACTTTATCCTGAATAAATGTGAATTATTAGGTGAATTTCACTCTCCTACTAATTTCTGTGTGAAAGTGAAGTGTTTGTCACCCATCACATTGTCTCAGTGTTCCCTTCCAAATGCTCCATAAGGTAAAGGGGCATTATGATTCCTTTGCTTTTACCAGTAATAAATCAAAGCACGGAAGTCAAAGTTAACATTAGGATAACAACTTTTTCAAATCAGTACAGTGTGATTCTTCAAGTTTTCAGAACAGAGTTTCTATTCACTAAAGTTTAGCTGTGAAATCTCAGCATATTTGTGAACTGGGATACTCAGGGGAGAAGTAGCACGCAATTAGTGGGGGTTTTGGCTTGGGGTTTTGCTTTTCAGTTTGATTAGTGTTTGTTTGGTTTGTTTGTAGGAGTTTGATTTGAGTGACCTACTAAGACTCCAGTAAGACTTTGTGCAAGGGGAATTAAATTCTCAAGGACAAGTTTCACCTGCCTTAGTTTTAAGACCTGTCTCCTCTACATCAGTCATCAGTGTTCTTGTCTACATATCATTCAATCTCCACAAACTTCTGAAAGTTTGGACCTTATACCCAAAATGTTTATTATTTTCTCATCAACATCATTACTGTTCAGTGTACAGTGCAAGTGTACTGGCTGTTCAAAACACAGTAGAAAGAGCATTCTGTGAGAGAAAGAGCACTCTGTGAGAGACTGTCCTAGTTTACTTATACATGAAGATGCAGTATGTCTTGCTGGAAGCTGTAGTATTCCCAAATCATCCTTTTAGAGTGCTTAGGAATAGTCCAACTACCCCCAAACTTTACAGCATAAGCCTCTATGTTGCACGCTAGAAACTATGAAAAGGAACAGTTCTCCCGCATTTCTCTCCCATCCCAAAACAATTTCAAATGCATATAACCAAACCTATTAAATTCATCAGTAATACTAGAACACTTTGAGATGCCTTGCAACATGCCTTTGACTTGAGGGCATAATCACAGAGAACAGTATTACTGCTCCCAGAGGGAAATATTTCATTGTATGTGACATGACAGCAAGGGACTCTTCAGACCTTCTAGATTCTTTTCTCACTCAAGTCAAATCAAGATGCATCTTGAGGAGATTTAATTTAGTTTCTAAACAAAACAAGCTGGTTTGGGGAAAATGTTTTGCCACAGAAGTGTGTTGTGTAATTCTTCCTCTCCTTTCTCCTCTCCCCCTGCAGTACATCCTGGAACCCCAATGAAGCTTCCAAAATAGAACAACTATTCATCATTAGGCTGTCTTCTCCCAGTTATTTCTCCTTTGCAGGTAGTGGAAATTTGACAAGTTTTGAGTCCACAAATAACAAGGAGTCTATGGCCTTCTCCCAACCCCTTGCAATATTCTCTGCTGGAGAACCCATTCCATTGCTGGGGTTTTTTGTTGTTGTTGTTGGTTGGGTTGGGTTTGGCTTGGGGCTTTTTTAAGAACTGATGCCATCTAGATCTTTTTAGCTTTTGTACTTTTATTTCTGTTACTGTCCTGACTGAGTTGTTCTTTACCATGGGAAGATGTTCTCAGGCTCTGTCTTACAAGTACTCTCTCTGAAATAAGTCAGGGGCTTTTACATATTTATCTAGTAACAGGTGTTCTCTTGCCTAGTGTCTTTTCATGTAACATCTGTCCCAATTCCTTATTTGCCCATAAAAGTCAAGTCCTGCTTGCCTCACAGGACATAAAATTGTTCTCTGGAATCAAATAAACCTGCATTATCACTCACTACCTGTTTGTAGGGTCAAGCATGGTTTAATTTTTCTCTACTTGTCCTTTTAATCGCTCCACCCAGAAGTGTGTTAGCACACTACCACATGTGGTATGTAGTAATTATTCAGAAATAAGATGGTTTATGCAGAGTTTTGATTCCAGATGCTTGTAAGCTACAAAAAGCAAGCTTTCGCACCACCCATTTCTCAGGTGTCTGTGATCTGCAGCTCTCCTGCAGGAAGCAGTAGAATAACCTGCCTGCAACCACTCAAGAAGGGACACAAGCCACTCCTGTTGGAGGGCAATGCCTCACTGGAAAGCAAGACAGAGGAGTTACTACTATTCAATGTCTTTCATTTTTCAGTACCTGCTAATTGAATACTGTGCTACTCAATAAAGAGATACCAAGCATGCTGTGAACACAGGCCTTTTTCTGGACAAAATTAACAACTGCGTCAGGTTTTGTGGCACCCGCAATTTTAAAAGACCTTGAATTTCATGCAAGAGTAATTGAACTGGTGCTTCACAAATGCAAGGGAATATGACTGCTGTGTATTTTTGCAACAAACTGTAGTTCTCTTGATTCAGAACACAATTTTTAATCTTCAGTTTACTGCGCTATCTTTGGACTCCCTTCCAACAAACTAGCACAAAATAAAAGTTTTACAGTCACTTTACTGAACCAAGAGTATGTTGTTACAGCACTAATTTGGAAATAGTATATGAAAAGATGATGTAGCAAAACAGACACTGCACAGAAAATAATAAAATAATATAATACAGATGCAAGTCATTGTCAGATCAATTCAAAGCTACTGAGACTTAATATGGTTATTATTACAATTAAATTATGATTATGAAGTAATAAGCTTCAATACAGCATTAGGACTTGCTCATGAAGTAGCAGGTAGACTGTCAGAAAAAAGTTCAGGATTGTGGCAAAGAGTGTATGGATATTTCTGCATGTGTGAAAGGTCCAAGATGAAAAAATCCATGAATGGGGCTCTCCTCTAAGAAGATTTAATTCATTCTGTTGGCTTGCTTTCTGAATTTTAAGTATCAAATTAAAGCATAGGAACCCATGCAAAGACATGGGGGGCAGGGGTTGCATATCTCCCATTTGTATTGTTTGCAAAATGCACTTGTTTTATTCCAGCAGCTCCCACAGAGCAGCCACAGGGAGACTACTGAAATCTGGGAGCATCACCTGGGTACAGGGACTGCCCAAGACAGAAGGTGTGCTACTGAAATCACAGACGCCTTCTTAGGCTAGAGAAGAAATGGGGAGGAACTGGACACCTTACATACAAGGGCTGGGGCTTCCCGCCTTTCCACCCCTGCAGTCAGGCACAGCAGCTCTGCAGGCCCCGGGGGCTGCCCTGCCTCCCTTCTGGCATCCATGGTTTCCCATGGTTCCATGCTGGCAGCAGCCTCTGCTCTGGCCATGCCAGGGCCACCACATGCCCAAATCCCAGCCACCCCTCACTGCCTGACTTGCACCTGCAGCCCAAACTCTGCCCGTGCAAGTGCCCGGCTGGGACCCCACCTTGCCACAGAGTTGATAAAGTAGACACACTAGGTACCCAGTGCTTCTGTTACTTCTTCAGTTTCACATTCTCCTTCTTCTTGAGCAACACATACACCTTTCTCCCATTAGTTCAACTGTTCAAGACACTGCTCCCTCTCTCCGTCTTGTTTTGTGTGTGCAGTCTAGTTGTATGTTCTACAGCTGTTGTGGAAATATCGTAACTTGGTCTTAATTACCACAGTTGTTGTACAATAGCTTTAGTGTCAATGATTAAACCGTTTAATATATGAACTGGTCAGTGTCTGTATAGCATTTTCTCATTTGAATACAGACATGCTTTGACAGTTTTTCTTGGACTCCAGATGCTTAATTGACCACACAGGCCTCATCCTGTGGTTGAGATATTTAACAAAGGTGTTTTCTCTGGAAGTATCATGATGTAGCAGCAGATTCTGGTATTCTTTAGCCGTGAGCAGGATAGGTCCAGAATCAATGAAAAAGGCTTCAGGAAGCAGCCTTCCCCCCCTCCCTCCCCTGCCCCAGATATAAAGCCATTTTCTAACACAGGGATGAGAATTCTGGGCTTCTGGCTGCATTTATGCGCAGTTATCTAATGGATAATCGTATAGGCACACACTAGTTTTCCTCTCAAGCACATCCATTTAAAAAAAAAAAACACAAAACTCAGAGCTTAATAAATAACAAAAATATTTTTCAAAGAACTTAATAAAATTCAGACTCAGATTGTGCACACGTGCACTTCTGTGATCAGATTTCTGAGCCAAGCCACATGACAGATACCAAGCATGTTGTGACTCCTACTATAAACATTTGACTAACCCAAACTATGCTGTCAGTAGCCAACTCATTTTTCATAAATCTGCCTAGTTAAATTTGCAATAGCATTATAAGTGGAAGTCTGACAGTTAAGTGTGCCAAGCATGAGTGTTTTCAGTGCAATTGCATCATGATCCTGATGACAGTCACAGCAAAGAAAGAGGATTAACAAAATTATCAGTTTCAGAAAAGAAGGATGGAGGGGGAAGGATAGAGTGGCTGGGTGGGTGCCTGGTGGCCAGCCAAGGTCAACCCACCACATCAGTCATGCCTAAGTCTTGGTGAGTCTCCATCATGAATGAAGATGCTTTTACAGCACACTGGAAAGGACACGTTACAGCCTTTCACTGAGTGACAAACGGGTGCTCGGCCCTGGCATCAATCCCTGCCCTGAGGTTCACAGGAAAGAGTACCGTCAGCAAGCAATTCTCTTTCCCTTCCTGCCTTCCATCCATGTCCTGTTTTTACGGGGGAATCCCAGGCTGAGTTGAGATGTCATCCATCAAAAACTAAGTGGAAGCAACTGATCTACAAGCATTTGAATGATACCACAATCAAGCTTGGGTGCTTGATTGTCAATGTGAGCAGGAGGTAGATACGTGGTATTGAGTGCTGTCTCAGGCTGAGCCCTTAAATCTGTGCAAGGGGAAGGTAAGCCTGAATTTAACCTCGAGCTGACTGACAGAAGTAACCAATGAGATGAAGGAGACTGGGCCCTTGTCTCTGCTCAAGACAGAAGGAAGAACCTTCCCCCTTCCCTAAAGTGCCCCTATGTAACAGATACGATGCTCTTGGACATTGAGAAGCATGTGACAAACAGACAGGATCCATGAGAAGCCCACCATGCCAAGTTATTCCAACCACATACCTGCATTAGAAACACTGCCACCAGAAAAGCATGTCAAGTATCACTTACTGGAAATGCCTTACTGAGAAGAAGCGAAGCACCTATTTGCCATCCAGACAACTTCCCTAGAGAAGCTGGCTGCCTGCCAGGGATCTTGTCTTCATGATGTCACTGAAAGGCTGCCGAGTGTGGTGCACCCTACAGATTACTGTCTGCGCCTACTATTCCACGTAGGCTCCAGTGATACTGCGATGAGGCAAGTTAGAACCACCACAGAGACTATCCATCCCTTGGAGGAATGTTAAAAGGTTCACGAGTACATGTGGTCTTCCCCTCTATCACAGTTAGAGGAAGGGGTTTAGGAAGTAGGGGATGAATTGAACAGCTGAATGCCTGGCTGCAGGGCTGGTGCTGTACGCAAGGCTTTGTCTTCTTTGATCATGGACCTACCTTTGAGAAGCTGTGTCTGTTACAAGCTGATGGGATTCACTTGACCAAGTGGGGCAACAGAATCTTTGCCAACAACCTGGGCAGGTTAATATGGAGAGCTTTAAACTGTATTTAGCGGGGGAAGAGGATGGACTTTTGAGCAACAGAGAAGAGCCAGTGGCTGCTGATGTACTAGGAACCAACAGAGAAACACCTGTGAAATGCCTCAAAGGAATTAGGCCATATTCCTCTAAAAAGGTGAAACATGGTCAGGAGCCCAGCTGAAATGCCTCTATACCAATGCACGCAGCATGGATAACAAGTAGGAGGAGCTGGAAGTTGTTGTGCAGCTACAAAGCTATGACCTAATTGTGATTGCTGAAATGTGGTGGGATGAATTGCAGGACTAGCGTGCTGCAATCGATAGCTATAAACTGTTCAGAAGGGACAGGCAAGGAAGGAGAGGGGGGATGTTGTCCTCTGTGTCAAAAAATGGATTGCCTGCACAGAGCTGACTTTGGAAAAAAGCGATGGACAGGTTGAGACCTTAGGGGGAAAAATTAGGGGTCAAGACAACAAAGAAAACCTCGTGGCCGGTGTTTACTACAGGCCACCCGATCAAGGGGAGCTTGTTGATGAAGCGTTCTTACTTCAGCTACAGGAAGCATCACCCTTGCAGGCTCTGATCCTGCTGAAGGACTTCAGTAACCGTGACTGTGAGGGACTGAGAGAGCTAATGCCTGTCAATGTCTCAAACATTGTAGAAAACTAAGGTAGGGTCTGCGTAGCAACTAGGGACTTCAGTGAGAAGTCGGCTGGCATGGACACAGGGGGCGCGCCGGAGGGTGCACAGCCCGGCGTCCTGGCAGACCCTGCGTGGCAAGGTGGCCAGGGGTCACACAAAGTTTATTTGAGCAATGGGTTTGCAGCTCCTTGCAAAGTCCCTAAGACCACCAGCCCAATAAGCCGCACATGCTCAGTAGATAGAGAACCATCTGGAATACCACCATATATGTTGAGAACTGTCTAGAATGAACCCATATAAGTCTTCAAGAGGTGTGACTGAGGGCAGAGATTAGACTACAAAAAAGAGAATTGCAAAGAGCCAGATTGCGCGCCCATTGCCGGAGGATTGCCACGCTCATCGTCAACACCATGGGATCCAAGGGTGGTGACTATCTCTTTTCTTTTTCCCCTCTTTTTCCTCCCTTGCCTCTCTTCTTGTGAATGTTTTGCTAGAACCCATGCTGCCCACTGTTACGCCTTCCAGAGTTTGGATTGTTCAAATAAAGCATTCAAAGCGATCGTTTGGTGTCGTTTCACCTTAATTTAGCCCAGGGGGATCCCAGAACCTCTACGACCTTCTGGTCTGCCGACCCTCTGGTCTGCCCGGTCTGGGTCGTAACACTGACATCTGCTGCAAAAGTGACACAGCAGGCTGTAAGCAGTCCAGGAGACTCATGGAGTGCCTCAAGGAGAAATTTGTAATCCAGGTGATAGACAGCCTGACCAGAGCAGAAGCACTACTGGACACATTGCTCACCAACACAGAGCTAACTAGAGATGTCAAGACTGGTGGCAGCCTGGGCTGCAGTGATTGTACCCTGGTGGAATTCACAAGCTTGAGGGATACGGGCCAAGCAAAGAGTAGAGTCAGGAGGCTGACTCTGAGCAGAGCAAACTTTCCATTGTTAAAGGAATGAGTGGATGGGACCCCCTGGGAAAGTGCCCTCGGGGACAAAGGAGGTAAACAGAGCTGGCAGCTCTTGAAGGATGTGTTTCTTAGAGCACAAGACCTCTCGATTCACACATATAAGAAATGGGGCAAGGAAGGCAGCAGACTGGCACAGCTCAGGAGGGACCTCCTGGTCAAAGTCAAGTGGAAGAAGGAAATGCACAGGCGGTGGAACGAGGCACGTGTATCCTGGGAAAAATATAGGGACGCTGCCCAGATGTGTAGGGATGGGATCAGGAAAGCTAAGGAAGACTTGGGAGCTGAATTTGGAAAGGAAAAAGAGGAAGAAAGAAGAAGAAGGGCTTTTATAAGTACATTGGCCAGAAAAGAAAGATTAAAGAAAATGTACCCACACCCCTGCCACTAATACATAAGACAAGAGAATTGGGGACAACCAACATGCATAAGGCTGAGCTACTCAGCAATTTTTTGCCTCCATTTTCAATGGTAATCTCTCTTCCTACATCTTTCAAGCCCCTCAGCCTCAAGGCAGGGACTGGGGGAATGAAGGCCCTCCGAGCGTAGGAGACAACCAGGTTCAAGACCACATGAGGAACCTGAACATACCTAAATTCATGGGACCCAACAAGATGCAGCCCAGAGTCCTGAGGGAATTGGCTGATGTAGTTACAGGACACTCTCCATCAGATTTCCAAAGTCACGGCAGTCAGGCAGAGTCCCCAGTGACTGCAAAAAGGGAAACATTGTGCCCATTTGTTGAAAGGGTAAAAAGGAGGACCTTGAGAACTACTGACCACTCAGCCTCACGTCCGTGCCCACTAAGATCATGGAACACATCCTCCTGAAATACATGTCGTAACATATGGAAGACAGGGAGATGATTAAAGACAACAAAAACACCTTCACCAAGGGCAAACAGCATCTGACTCACCTAGTGGCCTTTTACAACGGAGTGACTGCATCAGTGGACCAGGGAAGAACTATGGATGACATCTATCTACACTTCTGTAAGGCCTTTGATATACACTCCCCCACAACATTCTTACTGCTAAATTGGAGAGAGAGGGGTTTGATGGATGGACTGTTAGATGGATAAGGATTTGGATGGATGGCTCAATGTCCAAGTGGAAACTAGTAACAAGTGGTGTCCCTCAAGGGTCCCTACTGGCACCAATACTATTTAGTATCTTCATCAACAACATAGACAGTGGGATTGAGTGCTCCCTCAGCGTGTTTGCAGATGACACCAAGCTGAGTGCTGCAGTTCATTCGCTAGAGGGAGCAGACACCATCCAGAGGGACCTTGACAGGCTTGAGGAACGGGCACATGCGAACATCATGAAGTTCAACAAGGCCAAGTGCAAGGTTCTGCACGAGGGTCTGGGCAATCTCCAGTATCAAGACAGACTGGAGGAATAAATGGATTGAGAGCAGAGAAGGAGAAGGACTTGGAGATCTTCAGTAGAGTTGGAGAGCTTTTCAGCTTTGCATAATGTCATATGTAAGCAAACCAAGGTGGGAACACTAGTTCTAGTAAGGTCCACAGGTGGAAACACACTTCCTACCAAAACATACCCAAAAAAATCATTACTGTTAAAAATGCTGAGCCAGAGCTGGGGACACGAGTTTGTACTGAGCCAGGTGTTGAAGACTTCTGGCCTTGTAAAGTAGTCTCGTGCAGAGGACATGCAGATTGTGCCTCACTTCAGTTCTCTTGGCCTGTGGGCTCCAGTGCGGGGTGCACGAACCCCATGGGTGCACAAGAATATCCCCTGGGGTGTGGGAAGGAACTAGCAGAACTTTTACTTATATCTAGATTATATTGAAAAAAAGGCAAGAAAGAAACTAAGCTTTACTAACATTTAACACAGGAATTGTTGCTGGCATCCCCACTCACTCCACACATCAGAGTGTCCAGTGTCACACACAGTACTGAGGTTTCCTGGGGGAAGAGAGGGTGTCCACAGCACAGATGGGTTCACACTGTGCCCTCCCTCATTCACTTGTTTTCAGTGTAATGTGTCACAATGGTTCCAATTACTAACTACCAATAATGTATTGCATGAAGTTGGCTCCACTTTGTCTTGGCTTGTCTTTCAATTAACTGCTGTAGACTGGGTCAATCAGATTTGGGTAGCCATCAAAAACAGCCAAGGACAAAGGTTAGCATGAATCTTCCCTCACTTGGTGAGAGACAAATCCAAAGGATGGCTTCCAACTCTTGAAGGGCCTTATTATAACACAGCTAGAGTACCAAGCATTTTCCACTTGCTAGGGATTGGGCAGATTAGGGATGCTCATATGAAAAAAAAAAATGCCTTTAGGCTGATTTGCTGTCACTCCTCAAGTCTTGATTGAGAACATGTGGCTACCTACACTGGCAGGAGATTGTTTGCATTGTCATACTAATGGCACTTAGAAAATTAGTAAACATTGCACCTACTGGCTATCCAGTCGAGGATGGACCTCCACTACCATGCCTAGAGTTCCCCAGTTAGGCACTCTGAAACACTCATCTGGTACCCACATGCAGCAAAAATGACAGATGATAATAATAAACTGTTTCAGTTGGAAAAAGTGGAAACATGTGAAGGGGAAATTCAAATTGTAACTACTCAGCAGTGGTAATTTGCAACTGAGGAATGATCTGGCATGGAGGGCAAGAAGGCCCAACTACAAGAAGGGGCCAAACTGGCTGGAAGCAGGGATGCCAGAGACAGAAGGACTCCCTGTAAGGGAGTGAAATTTCCTTTGGTGATGAGATAAGAAACAGCCCCAGCATTGTCTTGTAGCCATCCTGGAACAGGAGTGCTCAGGGGCCACCTCTGGGCAGCAGAGCTGGGCTGGGGCATGGACCCAAGGCTGGGCTGAGGTGCTCCGTACAACCACTCATGGGATGGGTGCTGGTGCAAGTGTATATAAGGAATCTGCTGGTGACACATCTGTGCAGGCTTCTTGTAGAACCTTACTCCAGTAGGACTCTGCCCAATGCATTGTTCATTCAATTTTTTTATATATATATTTAAGCACAGAAGCGTGTTTAATTCGTCTTGAGGGATACAATAAAAATTCCCCAACAGTTTGGTGTCAGGAGTGGGATTGCTGCACACTGGCAGAAGCGACCAGACTGGAACTGGTGGGGAGACCAAACACGGTGCCACTGTCATGGTTTAACCCCAGCCAGCAACTAAGCACCACACAGCCACTAG
Source organism: Gymnogyps californianus (assembly GCF_018139145.2). Classification (NCBI taxonomy): domain Eukaryota; kingdom Metazoa; phylum Chordata; class Aves; order Accipitriformes; family Cathartidae; genus Gymnogyps; species Gymnogyps californianus. The sequence goes on from NC_059500.1 coordinate 21,333,908, forward strand.
CTCACTCCTCCCCCGCTCCCAGTGGGATGGGGAGGAGAATCGAAAAAAAGTAAAACTCATGGGTTGAGATAAGAACGGTTTAATAAAGTAAAATAAAATAATAACAAAAAAAATAATAAAAAATATAATAATAATTGTAATGAAAGGGAATATAACAAAAAAGAGAGAGAAATAAAACCCAAGACAAGTGATGCACAATGCAATTGCTCACCACCCGCTGACGGATGCCTGAGCAGCAATCCGCCCCTCCTGGCCAACTCACCCACATTTATATACTGGGCATGACATTCCATGGTATGGAATATCCCTTTGGCTAGTTTGGGTGAGCTGTCCTGGCTATGCTCCCAGCTTCTTGTACACCTGCTTGCTGGCAGAGCATGGGAAACTGAAAAATCCTTAACTTAGGATAAGCGCTACTTAGCACCTAATACATCAGTGTGTTATCAACATTATTCTCACACTAAATCCAAAACACAGCACTGTACCAGCTACTAAGAAAATTAACTCTATCCCAGCCGAAACCGGGACACACCACAAGACGTAAGAGAGCCTCATTTCAAAATCTCACTTGGTGTCGTCTTCTCCCCTTACCGTGTCTCCCGGCTGGCCATCACATCAGTGGTAAGCAAACCCCATGTTTTAGTTTGTGCTTCTAATATAAAGGGGGGAAGTTAGAGGGAAACAGAATTAAAAGGCCTTTGTTTAGCCAAATGAGAGTAGGCTGAGTTTGAGACTTCTGAAAGCTCAGGTTGCACTTCATGGGCACATCCATGGGTGATGACGAGTTGTCTGAGTGTGTGGGCCCAGGCCAACAAGGAAATGGCCAGTTTAGCCGAATGAGTAGGCCAGGTGTGAGACTACTGAAAGATCAGATCATGCTCTGGAGACATCTCCATGGGTGATGACAAGTCGTATCCTGTTTGGGTCCAGGTTTTGATGAGATAAAGTTGAAACTCTGTCGTCTTGGGAACACCCAAACCTTCCCTCTTACCCCTTTGCCAAACCTCTCCTGTCCCTGTGCCACGTACAGCCCTTAGCTTTGTGATCCCTCAGTTTTATAAGGGCTCAAAAGCCGAACGAGAGTAGGTTCTGAAAGCTTCTCGCTTTGAGGGGATTGAGTCAAAGCTCTGTCTTCTTGGGGATGCCCAAACCTCTCCTTCTGTCCCTTTGCCATGCACAGGCCTTAGCTCTGTACCCCCTTACTGAGAAGAGTTGAAAACCAGTTGGAAAAACAGGTCAAGGTTCCTCCATTCCGGATCCCAAAAGCCTGTCAGGACCCATGTACCACAATTGTGATGCACAATTGGGAAAATATGGGGGCAAGCAGTTGGTCCAGCTTGCCCACCAGTGGAAGGGCTACACTTGTGCCACACCAGAACCGCAACTTCCAGATGAGAACCTTTCACCTGGATAAATTAACTTCTCTTCGCCATTGCTTCAAAGACAATAAACCAAGACAAATAGATCCTCAGGTTTTGTGGGACGAGGAGGTGAATGATTGCCAGCAGAAATCTACTATAGCTAGCTTACAAGATAATGATGCAAAAATGAAAGAACAAATTGAAAACATAAAATTAGGTGAAAATAAATGTAAGGTTCCTTCTAAAACTTCAGCTGCAGCACATAAATCTCTCTACCCACGCTTAGTACCTGGTTCTATTGCACCAGTCCTACCCCTGTATCCTGATCCTCCAGTGATGCCAGACACTCCACTCCCCAGGTGGTGCAGGGTTAAAAGAAGGCCGAGATCCATGCAGGGATACTGAGAGGACAGGAGGGTCCCTGCTGGTACTCAGGGGATCCACAATGTGTGTGTTATGTTTTACCTAAATCGTGTACATGGGTGCTGTTGACCACAACACCTTGACTGTGGCAGTGTGTGTGACCGGCTGTGTCAATGGCCTCTGTATGTCCTGTGTGTGTGTCTGGGATACGTACTCAGCTTCGCTCCTGGGAAAGCCTGCACCTGGGAAAGTGGCAGCCGTGGCCCCAGCCAGGGCAGAGACCCCAGGTCCCCAGGCACCGGGATGGACTCCAGCAGCCAGGCAGGAGGGTCCTGGCTGGGGCTGCTGGAGGAGGCAGCTGTGCTTCTAACATCCCTTCACAGTTTTGTAGCCAGGAAGATTTGGTCAAGTTGTGAGTACTCCCAAGATTACGCATATATACTTCTTATGTGATAGGAGACCAATCCTTTGCTAACGTGCCTACAGTGTTAAATTTGTAACCAACCTTTTGAGCTTTATGCGGGCACCCAAACGGGACCTGTGCTAGTAAATCCTTCGGTTAATTGGAACCATCAGATTGAAGAGGTGTTTGCAAAACATTACAAGGACAGTAGGAGATGTAAATGGCTCAAGCTGCAGGCCTTATGACTGGGATGAAAAGAGAGGCTTACCAAAGTCTGTACAAGACCTCCTGTAAGTAACAAATCACTTCCACCTATCAAATCGATAACGATACTGGCTATAAAGCAGGAGGAAACCTGAGAGGACCAGGCGAAGGCTGAGCTCTCTACAAATTGAATTTCCAAATTTCTGAAGAATCAGGTAGAAAAGGGAAATGTGCAGTTGCAAAGGAATAGCCGTACTTTATAGAGATTTAACCCTGCCAGGGAGCCAAGTAGTAGAACCAAGTATTACAGGGGAAACAGGTGTAATATAGGGGAACAAACATCACTCAGGTCTGCAAATAATGTACCTAGTGGAAATGCGTATCTCCTTACATTAATAGCATACTATCCTGCTTATAAACAAGAGGTGGCTGGACAGGACAATGCAGGGTCAGCCAGTCCAATTGTCAGTGACACAAGAGATCCTTGTCTCCAAGGGTGCTTTGATAAGTCCCTGATCCAAGGAGATATAAGAGTGGGGTTTTTTTTTAACTTTTCCTCCCCTGAGGAGCTTGGAGTCTGTTGCTGCTGTGGTCCTTGCTGCATGCTTAGAAATGCTTTTCATCCTTGACGGATGCTAGATCAGCATCACAAGGTGCTCTTTTGTCCCATCCTGGAGGGACAGGAGAAGTTGAGTCTGCTGACTCAATGAGCTCGTCTGGAGCAGCAGCAGCAGATATTTCTCAAGGAGACGGCTCCCTTTCAAACTCTCTTGTCAGGGTTAGACCAAAGTGGTGCCTAGTTGTAGGCATTTCCCTGGGCAGCTGGGCTCGGTCCTGCCAGACAGCAAGCACCAGCGAACCGGCGCCAGCTGGCTGCGGGTGCTGAAGGGAAGTTCTCGAATGTCACTGTGACACCTGTGCTGCATGGTGGTGACATCACAGCCTGGCGCCCCTGTCCTGGCATGGTGGAGCAGCAAGAGAGAAAGCTGCTGAATAGCGGTTGTTACTTGTCATTTCCAGAGCTGCAGGTGTTTGGACTCGAGAGTCGAGGAGTAAATCCAGCTGTCTTGAAATGTTGTAGGCAATGCCAGGGCAGTGCTGTGTCCCGTTGGCTGTAGGAGCTGGTGGCCAGGGAGGAAGAGGGAAGGCTGCACCATTAGGCATCAAAGTGTCCCATTGTGGAGGTTATCCAGTTGGGCACCTCTCCCACATGCAGAAATGTCCTTGCCCTCTTTGCTGTAGCAGTGGCTTTGGCGCTCCCGCTTGAGAGCCTGCTTGAGCAAGGGTTGTGACGGGCAGGGTTGGGGCTGCAGCCAGTGCCTGGCCTGCTGGGTTTGTGGGGTGGCTCCTCCTCTGGACATTGCTTGGCCTTGGCCATGTGGTGCCCTGAATAGCTGCCTTCTGGCCTCCTGTATTTCCCTCTAGGTTCTCCAGCTCTGTGTAGAAATGCATTTTCCCAACCACTGATCCCATGAGTGGTTGCATGGGGCACCTCAGCCCAGCCTTAGGACCATCTCCCAGCCCAGCTCTGCTGCCCAGAGGTGGCCCCTGAGCACTCCCGTTCCAGGACGGCTACCGGATAACACTGGGGCTGTTTCTTATCTCATCACCAAAAGAAACTTCACTCCCTTACAGGGAGTCCTTCTGTCTCTGGCATCCCTGCTTCCAGCCAGTTTGACCGCTTCTTGCAGTTGGGCCTTCTTGCCCTCCATGCCTGAGCAGTTACAATTTGAATTTCCCCTTCATATTCCCTCCTTTCATGAGCAGTTATTAATCACACACATTCACTACTGCAAGCCTTTCAAATTCTTCCTTATGCTTCTTGCTCTTTATTTCTATTTCCAAAAACATTTGCTTTGCCTCACGTAGTTTTATTTCCTTTGCTCGCTTCTTCATTTGTTTACAGCTTTATTTCAGACACCTTCAGATAAGGATCTCTTTCTCTTAAAGACCTACAGTATGGTAGAAGGGCCGCAGACACCCAGCCCACAACCTGTGGGAGCCCAGGATCGATCACCATGCTGTCCCATCATCCATTCCTGCCTCTAGGTTTTATAATCATATAATATCATATCATGTAATCCTTTTCTTCTTCGTTATCCTCTAACATATTCAGCATTTTTATTCTGGCCTCTGCTTGCTTTTTGCCGTGCTCTATACTTTTACATAACAATTGGCTACAACGTAAGATCAACTGAACTAATACGTGCACAAGCACTGAAGTTAATAAACCCAAAAAATTGTACCTCAATTCTGCCTTAAGTAGTTTTTTCCAACCATCCTTTCCAGTCTGGGAGCCATTCCCACCAGTCAGAAAGGTTTTTCCACCATGTGTTTCATGCACTATCTGAACGTTACTTCAAATTTTACATTTGTCCATTTCTATTCTCTGATCTTGGTCTGATTCTGTGCAGCAAGTGGTGTTAACCAGTATCCAAGTACCTTCCTTGAGTGACAAGAACATAATCAAATGCCATTCTGTTTTGCAGGGCTACCTGAGATGCTTGTTGTACCTCTAACTGTAAGGCTGAAATAGCATTACCCATCTCTTCCATTACAGCAGATATACTTACGATAGCCCTTTATAATTCTGATTATAATGCAGAGTGGTTTTTCAGAAGCCAGTTTTTCAAATAACAAGAACTATGCAGAGAGCACATTATCTTTTGTTTGGTATGCTGGGGTAAGTTGTGTCTGTCTTTTCAGGAGAGGTCTGGATGTACTGAAATGCCAAGGAAAAAAAAAAAAAAAAAAACATTTTAATATACAAGTGCCAGTCCAATCAACAGGCAGTATCTTATGCGCCTTAGAGCCACATACCCCTCATAATCTTTCATTCCTTAAGGTCTTACCACATAACAATTCTTACAGGTTAGTATATGACCAGTAATAGTATAAACCCAAATGCAAAACCCTGACCTACAATTTCTAAAAACAATCAACAGGTTCAGATGATGATAATAGAGTCATCAAAGTCTATTTGCAGGGCTGTAGACTGTGGTTCTGTTGACATTTGATCAAATGAAGTTCATCCAGATCGTCCAGCTTTGCTGGGACAGGTGATATGCTCTGCATTGTGTATGAAGATGGTGTGACCCTTTTACCCTGGGAAGCATGAAGCCATCAAGCAGGCCCTTGCACATGACTGCAGCATTAGTAATTACCAGTATCGATAAGGTCCTTTCCAGTACAGCTGAAGCACGTTCTCACTGGTATACCTAAATGTAGACTCAGTCTCCCGGTTTCAATGAGTGACAGACTTCAGTGGTGGGTTCTGGTAAAATATCTTTCAGCAGTCTGCTGAAAGTCCTTAAACATTTCATTAACAGCTGACAATATTTCAGAAGAGCATTATCTGTTAGTTTTATGTTTGACTGTAGGGAGTGCTGGGTGAGACAGTCACATGGGTCTGCACATTAAAATCTCATGAGGTGACAGCCCCTATTTTCTATTTACAGTGCTTTGTAACACATCCAGACATTTCAGGCCAGTCTCTGCACAATTTTTTGCCAATTGTGTTTTAAAATGGGAATTTTTCCTCTCTGCAGCCCCACTGGATTGGGGATGATGGGCACAATGACACCTTCATTCTATTTGTAGGGCTGCCCAAATTTTTTGCATTACTTGTCTGGTAAAATAGGTCCCTTTATTGCTCTCTAGCATTAGGGAAATATTAAAGCAAGGAATTAGTTCTCTCGGCAATTTTTTTTGCAACAGTTGTTTCATCTGCATGTTTACAAGGACAGGCCTCCATCCTGAGAACATACCTAAAATGACAAGGACACACTCAAAATTACAGCATTTGGGCATCTGAATAAAGTCACTTTGGAAATTTACAAACGGTCCTCGCGGTTTAGGGTGTGCAGCTATACTTGTCTTCTCCTTCTGTCTTCTATTGTTTTGTTGAAATTGTGTCCTAATAATATGAAGATTCAAGAACGTGAACAGTACTTTGCTAGCAAGCCTTAGCTGTTTGCACCTTAATTTCTGACAAAACAAAAGCCCATTCCTGATCATTCAAGCTACAGAACTATTTGATTAAATAAAAATGTGCTTGAATTATACAAACCCTAAATTTCTGTAGACTATTAAAAAAAAGAAATCATCTTTCAAGTTCTTTAACTTTCCTTTTTCAGTATTAGCTGGATCTTTAGATACGCCAACATTTTAATGGTGTAGTCATTAGCTCAGTTTAGAATGGCATTTGAAACTACACATGTGAAATTGCAGAGACAATTGGTCTGTTAAGTACAGCAAGAGCACAACATTTTTTCTCAGAAGAACCAAAACAACTACACAGAGACTGAAGGAGATATCAAGAATAAAAGCCAAAGCCTCACAGGGCAGGCATGCATTTTGATGCTGCACCCCCAAAAAATAAAAGGCAACACAAGACCCAATGCAACCTTTGCCATGTACCCTCAGTATAAGCAATGCAGGCCAGGACAACTCTGCTTTCTTGGCTGCACTCCTTGCACGTTTCACCAACAGCCTCTTTAACCTTTTAAAGACTGGGTAGTCGGAACCCTGGAATGAAAGCAAGGCATACACCAGCTGAAGCTCCTCTTGAGGATAAGTAAATACAGGCATGTTCAGCTAGCAGCTTTATTTAGCTTTATAACAGCCCTTGGAGATTACATATCACCATCTGCACACTTTGGATTTAATTTCCACGGTTTGGGATGAGCTGAAAGGCCAATTTTCCAACAGCACACAAATGCCTGCATTTTGATTGACTGCCAGATGAGAGAAGAGTTTTGTATTTATTAGAACGAAGTCCATTCAATAAATAACATGGGAAACATTACCAAAATTCATAGTTCTTTCTTGCCAATGATGTTGATTGTTGCAGGGAGTGTGCTGACACCCTTCTGCCCTCCTGCATACAGAGGCTTCATACAATAAAATCAAGCATACTGTGAAATCAAAACATCTTTTAGTCTTTCCTATAGTGCACACTAGCACATCCAGTTGTTAACAACAACAAAAGACGCAGGGGATGAGATGTTATTTTCAACACTGAAATATCTGAAGAACTACTTTCCTCAGGAAAATAATGAAAAGGATACTAAATATTCTCTTCTTCAGTTGCGATAGGATTGCAAGCTCCTACAAGCTGAAAAGCGGCTTTCAAAGTGTTCCTGTGTAGTTTTGGGTAGCACAAATAGACACACACACACAAAAAAAAGTCCCAAAGAATTAAAATATTTAAAACTGTACAAGTTCACTTGCTTTAAAAAAACCAGGTTTTTTACTTACTGAAAAAAACAGGTTTTTTCCTCAGGCACTTCTAACAACCAGCTGTCAAAGTAAGTGCTGTGCATGCTTTCAGGAGGTAAGCTATTAAACACACACTTTTTCAATGTAATCCAGCCAGAAAATTAATTTGCTATTAGAGCTTAGACAGTGTGCAAGCCAGGAATTCCAGATAGGCCTTTAAGTGCATACAAACTGAATACATTCTTCATATCCCTAATATAACACTTAAGATCAAGTTAAATCACAAAGCAAACCAGGATGAGTGTCAAGCATATATAATCTGTTTCATCAGTTAGATAGTTTTTAAAAAAAAAAAAAGTCCACCAGAGCAGTTCAGATTGATTTGAGAGCTTCTCCTCCCTTCACAGATGTTATGTACAGATAGGTTACAGACTAAAATACTCTCTTTTTCAAATTGCTGTTATAATTCACTGACAAACATGTACATTTCTCCTGATCAATACAGCACTTGCTTGTGTCAATTTTTTAAATACATTTCTAAATACTTTCAACATATTATTCTTTTCAACAAAACCTGTGAAAAACTTGGAGAAGGAAACCTACAAGGATAAGGATGCAATTTAACAGAGGGAGAAAAATATAGTAATAGCCAGATTTGGAAAATGCGCAGCAAAGTTTCTTGCAGCCTCAACGCTCTTGCTGTGGTTGAGGTCAAAGGAACCATGCCAAGATACATTTAATGTCAACTAAAATGATGCTTGGTCCCATATCTGTGTAACTAAACCATGAAATTTAGTGCTTACGATAAAACAGAGCTCAAGCACATTCAATCCTTATTTTAGTTTGTGTAGTACTGTTTCTCAAGCCCACAAACCTTGTTCTTATAAGCCAAAGTGTAAAATGTTTAAAGTAAATATGATGCAAATACAGGCAGTCAGCAATTCTAGCAATCCAGAACACTGACTATGGACTGTGTGGCTATCTGTATGCAAGAGGCAGAGCTACTCACTACTTACAGGAGAAGTTGGGCAGAAAAACTCAGTCTCCAAATCAAGAGATGAAGTTAGACACTGCTGAAGTCTTCAAAAGCCATGGGTTCATAAACAGATAGATGTAGATGAAGCAAAGATAAACTAGAAGACTACAGCGTATTTTATGGTGAGGTTGATATTTCTGATCCTTCTTCTATCCATCCCCATTGTTCAGGGACTTTTGGTTCCAAAGATGCTAAAAGCAAGTTTGGGGTCTTTTTTTGCCAGAGGGTGAGGGGCTCTTTTAAATACACAAAAGCAAAACAAGCAAATCACACAAACATTTTTTTTCCCCCATAAATAATTCTAATGCAAATCTTCCACTGAATTTTCAGAATTCAAGATGCACACTCAGTTCCACATGTAATTTCAAGTACTCAATGAGTAGCACTCCTTGCTAATACCAACCAGCGCTGTATGTACTTCTACATCAGCTTTAGGACTGTGTCACCTCTCCTGTTTCTCCAGCTTCAAGTGGGGCTGCATTCAGCTATGCAAGCTCAATGTTTCCAGTGGAATATTGTTGCAAGACTGTTATGCAGGTTTACAGCCAGAGATTCAGTTTGTCAAAATGTTCTACCACTATCATACTCCCTCATCTTTTAGCACTAAGGGGAACTAGGAAGGAAATAAGTAATAACCAGAATAAGTGCATCTGTGCATATGAAGAAATCCAAGATGGACATTTCATGTGAAAGAGGTGAAGAGCTTCACACTATTAGGTATATTGCTACAGTGGAAAAGCAACAGAAGTCAGATCACTGAATTACTCCCAGAGATCTCTCTTGGCTACATAAAGTAGGCTCTACGTCCTGTTCATGTTTCTGTGCACCACCCTAGCAAATGAAGCACTGTTATCAATGGGCCCTCTCCAAGCACAAGCTTTGCAACAGCCTTCACACCAACTTTGATCCACTGTCAGATTACCGCATTGTCTGCGTCTGCAAACTTGTATCATACAACAGGCAGTCTGGATTAGCATTCATCATGTTAACAAGCGTATTCCAAAAAGCAGACAAGCTGTGGATTACACAGTTATCACAAAAGGTTTCTGACTGAGCATAAATTTCCTAGCATACACAAAAGCAATTCTTCTTTCTAAATCCAGATTCCAGAGGTAAACCTCCTTTGATTACACTTTTTTCCCCATGATATTCAGGACATATTCAACTCTCGCATTTTGCAATCAGATCAGATTAAGATCTAGTATGTGTCACGCTCCATAGTTCATTTCAGATGTGTGATTTAATATACCAAACACCTAATATTAAAGCTCTTGCAGCATATGAATTGGATGATGAGAAATACCCTCCTGGAGGACCGGGGAGAAAAAAAAAGCACAAGACAACTAAAACTTGGTAGCTGATGAAGCTAAAGCAGAGCACAGACTCAGCAGTTCTGCGGCTAGCTAGCGTTCTCTGAACTATACACTTGCCCAAGTGTTTCCTTCCCCCTCTTTTTCCTCTTTTTTTGAAGGCTCAAGCTATTAATTCACAGAAGTTAGTTATTATTCACGACAACCACTATGCAATGTATGAATTATTCACCATAATTTTTATAGCTTCCCTTATGATTAACAAACCACGAACATCCACATCACAAATGAGCTACAGCGTATGTAGGAGGATCTCACTAGTACTCACTCATACCTGGTGGACACATGTTCTCTGTTATCCAATAATCTCAGATGTAGAAAATGCAATATTGTCACAGAATGTAGACAACGTTGAGTAAAAAGCAGCATAATAAACATACTTTTTCTACAGAGAAAATATACATGAGACTTCCTCCGATTTGTAAATTTCTTACTTTCTGTCATTTTGCATTAAAACTAGCAAATGACTCACAACAAGTAAATTACCAAGCACCTATTTTGACAACTGGCTGCTTTCCGATCTCAACTTCCTCATTTGTTCCATGATTCTTGGCTCAACCCCTTAAAGTAGCTTTAACTTCTATTCTTGCAAAATAAACTACATTTAGGCATCATTTTATGAGAGTCAGAAGGGCTAATAGATCACAGTGGAAAAAGTTTTCTTTGGAAGAAAGACCATTGCTGAAAAGCTGCGTTAACTATTAATAACTGCACTGCAGAGATAATCAAAAGCATTCCCAAATGGGGAATATTTGTAAAGGCTGCTCTTCAACCGAAATGTTATCAGAATAGTTTTTAGAACAAATACATAAATGGATTATTAACTATCCTGAACTCACCCCAAGCTGTAGAAAATTCACGCACTAAATTTTTGCAGTACTGTTTTCCAAATTGACTGCAGGACCTGCAGTTTATCATTTGTATTAGCCGCCATCGCAAGCAAAGGGGAACTGGTAGCTGCGGCACCAGCAAGAGAGCTGCAGGTGTGGGGTCCCTGACTCTGGCTCCGCGGGTAGAGGAAAGCAAACGCCCCTCAGCACAGGCCACCGGGGTGCCAGGACCCACTAGATGGTGCTGTTCTCCCGTGTATTTAGGACCTTTGGATTTGAATTCAAAAAATAACAACAGGAAAATATTCACTGGGGGGAGCGTTTTTTTTTTTTTAAAGAAGAAAATAGGATAAAGCTTCAGAAGAATATTTTATCAGCTTTCTCCTTATCACCTGTGTGAGTGCTACTGGCTCCATCACATCTTTTTCTTGAGGCAACATTAGATCAGAAAATTAAACTTTGCCCTAGGGTTACAAGCTTGGAGAGGTGTTTTCTTTTTTTAACTGTTGCTCTCTAAAATAATTCAAGGCTTAGGCTGCTCTAGTGTTAATGTATATTATTCAACCAAACACTAAATTACACCATGGGAGAGTCTTCTTACTTTATTAATTCAAAGAAATAGTCAGCACGTTTGAAAATAATTTACACAGAAAATATAATTTACATTGTAGGAAAAAAAATAATTTAGATTGTAGGGAACAGAATCTGACCTTCTGTTTCTTGAACTTTTTCCAGTTCATACACTGATAAATGTCACAAGTTCCCTGCACACAAAGAGAAAGACTATTTTTTCCAGATGGCCTATTCCATTTTGTCTTCATTTCAAAGTCATAGTCTATGCCCTTCCATACCCCTTGAGGGCATGCCCCGGGGGGCGGGGGAGATAGTATTTTCAGAAAATTTTGGTGTAAAAATGGCAGTTGAACCACAAAAGGTGGTAATTTTCTCCTGGAAAAAGAAAGTTACATACAAAAGTTATACACACATGGGATTACAAGGGGAGGAATAATGGGCTGTCATAGGGAAACTTTACAGAAGGGGGGAGGCAGAAAACTGTGGAAAGCACTAAGCCAATAAAGCACAGCAGACTGCATCAGAAAAGATAAGAGTCATAACAAAAAACAGGGGAGATTTAATCATTAGCAGTTTCAGTAGAATTTAGAAAATAGATGTCTTTATTGCTGAAGGCCTAAATAAAGTTAGAGAAGAATTCAAGACAGCAATTGCACATGGTCAGTGAAGAATCACATTACAATCTACCTTTCCTAGCTTGTAAGAGAAAGCTCAGAAACAAGACTGAACCAAAAAGTTAGGTTGAACATATGTTAGGCAAAGAACAAATCTAGTGCTTGCCTGAGTAACAATACACAGAAAGCAATCTGCTGATGACAACTACTATTATACATGCAAAGTTACCATCACACCTCAAGAACCTATTATAAAACAGTGAGTTTTAACAGCATTTTTAAGGACATAGGATTAACATTACATTAGAATGGTTGACGTAAACCCAAACTTCTTAAACTAAGCAACAATTCTGATTATAAACCGAAGTTGATTCTAAGTATGACTGCAGAGGTCTAATTTAATCTTTTAGATACAAAACTGACAAAAATACTAAAGGTTACCAACAAAACTACCAAGTGAGCAAAAAAACCAAAGTATTTGTGATGTTTTCTCTTTCCTTAACACAAATAATTTACTGCCAGATTAGATAACTCAGAAAGCAAATTAATAGGTAGTATTTATTATAATTTAAAATTGCTCATAAATAATAATGTTAGGAATTTAAAGCTAGATGTTAAAAAGCCTAGTAGTATTGTTTCCAGTTTTACTGGAACACTGGGCTATGTCTCCTGCCTAAGCATAAACAGACTTTGTTCACTTACAGTACTATTATATTATCAATAACAAATTGATAGCTTGGCATAGTGAACTGACCTACAAATCTATACTTAGGTTTAAACATAAAAGATTGTTCTGGACACATCAACAGCTTATTTGGGCTTCTTATGCTATTAGCTTACTAGGTAACTTGTTATTTTTTTTGTTCACTATTGAAGGTATTTTTTAATACAGAGTAATGGTCTGGATGGAAATTCTAATTCCTCTAATTTTAAATTATAACCTATGTAACCACTGGGAAGTACAAAATGCTTGTTGCATAATGCCAGATTTAGTACGGATTTTAAAAGTGCTTCCTTATATTTTCAAACATGTTTCTGCATATACTAATGATTAATACAAATGTTCCTCTTGCAAGCTGCCAACTTCGTTGCATTAATTTGTTTTATATTTTGTTCACTCTCATTCAAGGGATAGGAAAAATTGCCATAAGAATATTAAAACAGATATGTTAAGGAGGTTGCTAAAAACCTAATCCCAGTTACCATCATCTGAGGAATACATGCAGAGATGAAAGGACCAAAATTACCATGGTTCAGCTCCTTTAAGCAATGCTACCTACTGCAAATTGAGCCAAACAATAGCTGTATGTCATTCATTTGAAGTATTAGGGACCCCAAGGACACAGTCTTGTGTTGCTGGTCAAAATGAAGAGCTGAAGTTTTGAAGGCTTTCCCTACCTCACTTATCTGAGTGACATGGGCAGCTTGAATAGGCTTTTCAAACACTCAGCATTAATTGGTAACAGAGACTTGATCAAAATCAGCCGAGTTCCTTTAACCTTCCCCAAATACCCTCACATCTTCAAGTTTCACTGCATGTAATTGTAAAAACAGGTCTACTGTTATTCAACTCTCAAGGGTGGCATTAACTTCATTAGGTACTGTTTGTACAATGTTTTAAGCTCATTAGAACATGCACAGAGGTATTTTAGACTAATGAGGCTCTATTGTTATAACCTATCACTGCATAATTGCAATTTCTTTATAAGTAGCTGATGTGGTGCAAGGTCTCTTAAATGGTAAATACTGGCACAACAATCAGTTTTCACTGATGTGTACTTTAAAATAAATCTTCCCATTAGGCTGCACATTGTACGCCTACTAGCTTCTGACAAAAAAGATTTAAAAAAGAAAAAAAGAAAAAGAAAACTACACACACATGACCAACACCTCACCCATTGGCAAAACAGTGCTGCAGCCTCCTTCCTTCTCTGAGGCCCCACTACACAGCCTGATCTGCTGACTGGACACACAGCAGCAGCAGATGGGCTCTGCAGCTACCACTGAGATGACAAGAGTCCAGCTCGCCGCGCCTGTGTTTCTCAGCAGCAGCCTCCACTGACACCTTCAGTTCAGGTATTTCACTGTCTCCTCTGACGCTAGAAAAGAAGCAACCCCAGAGGTCTGGACAGACAGTCTCCTCTCTCACAAGTGCACAGTCACAAGAGCTAAACCGTGTTAGTGCAACTGTGCTCACGGTGGCAGGAGGGACAGATGGAGTCAGTCAACTCCACGAATGCAGCAACTAATGCTCTAGGCAGGATGACTATATACAGCAACTCATGCACAACACCTAAGAGTGTTTTGGAACGAAAGTAGTTAAGCAAATCAAGAGAAAAATAAAAGCAAAACCAAACAAAACAACATCCAGGTTGCAAACAGGAAGTTTGCTTCTGAAACAGTTTGTTTCTGAACAATGTAATTTCTATGCTCTTCTTTGCCCTTCAAGAAGGGAAGACGCAAGGCTTATGTAATTTGAATCGTGTACATAGCTAAATATAATATAATCTTGAAGGGAAAGGAGCCGCACCTAAACCTTAGTTCCCCTTTTGCCCTGGCAAGGCTCCTTCTAATTGTCATACCTGGGCAAAAAAAAGTTTTGCTTTTTAACACAGTCGCACAGAGAAAGACAGCACGTTAAAACAGATGTTTGCATACGCAGGGATAGAAATTTATCTCTGAAAAGACATTCAAAAGAAAACAGTTTTTTTTTTTAAAAAGCACGTATTTTTATTTCACTTTCAGGAACAACTCTACTGTGTAATCACATAAGATTAAACTTGACCCTCCAACTCTTCCTCCTATTGTTTGTGTTAAACACAATAAAAATAAATAGTAAGAGGTAGGAAGGGAAAGTAACAGCTGGGCCCATATTCTGATCAGGACTACACCAGAGCAGTAAGTTGCCACTTTTCTTCTAAAGAACAGAAAAACAGGTTTGAACTGCTTATATTTCCTTGATCTGTTTACTTTCCTCACGGGCTAGTCTAATCACTTCCTGAGAAAAATCAAAGCAACCAAATCCATGACTTGTTCAGACTGTCTTTATTGATTACTGTAGGCAAGTTTCTATCAAGTGAGGTTTTTTCCATGCTTCCTACCTACAAATTAAGTTCACTGTTGCAGCACAGGGTTGTCTGACAGTGATCTGATTAGAAGTCTGATGAAGCTCCTGTTCACCTAGGTGGAGTTTTGTATAATGTCTCAAATGCCCTTCCCGTTTTAACGACTTGCTATACTGACATATTACAGCTGGCCTTTCTGGAGTTTTATTCCTATTGCCACCTTGTTGTTGTTTTACTGAAAACTGTATTACCAGCTGCTGTCTCACTGACTTTATAGTCTCATGCATCTTCCTGGTGCTGCTACGCTAGCTAAACATTGCTGGAATGTCCTACTTTATTCACTAATGCCTCTGGCCATGCAGCCTTCGAGAGGGCGTGTCACTGCACAGTCAGCAATGGTATTTTACACGGTGCAGACCAGTGTCTAATTTACCAAGTGAAGTGTTTGATAAAGCAGAGGTCTAGACAGAAGACAGCTAGAATAAGCTCAGCTCAGAGATGACAGTACTATGGGTAAGCGGAAATTTTCAACATTTCACAATGCTGCTTACTGAATTTATTTCTTCCTTTCATGTCAGCAGCCACCAGCTTGGTAAAATACTGTCACTTCTCATTCTTAGCAACATTTTACTCCAGGCCTGGCTGTAACCCTCACCGTTACCACAGAAAGTTTGAAAACATGACCTTGACAAACTCATCAGATTCAAATGCACAAATAGTTATTGGGTTTTTTTAAATTATCTTCTTACACTACTCAGGGGGAGAAGGGGGAGAAGGGGGAGAAGATAAATTCACATTTTTTAATGCTTGGACTGATAGCACTGCAAGCCTCTAGACATCACTTCAAGAATGAGAAACGCAGCCATTTACAAAGCTGAATTTCTTTGCCTTTTTAAAGCATATCCTGCAAACATCCATAAGGCAAAGAACGGGCCATTCACTCAAATAAGCAGCACCCTGCAAAAATCAGATGCTAGTAGCTTATTTGCTTCACATGCCTATATTCTTTTGTTTACTGCCACAGAGTCTATACTCTCCTTCTCACCCAAGCCACTCAGGCCAGGCATTAATAGCAGGAGCCCTTCAATCAACCAGAAGATGTATTTTTTTGTTGTTATTAACAAACCCAAGTCTCTCACTCACACAGGGCAACAAACTCAGACACTTTGTGTCTTATATTTCTTTATCAGCCTCGGGTGCTCAAGCATTAAAGCTGTACATACACCAAATTTTTAGACTTCAGGGTTTCCTACTGTTACAAGAAAATTTTACAAAACCCCATCTTGTTGCCTTTCATAACCCCACCACATCAGACTCTCTTCTCCACCCCAATGGCTTTCTTCCAAGTTCATTGGGTGTGGGTTTGTTTTTTAAAAAACTCTTTCCTGCCTGGAAGTAGAGGCTCCCAAACACAGATATGCCCAAGTACTCCAAGTGGCAAAGTCTCATCTATGTGGCTCCAGAAGTTGAGCATAAGGGAGCTCCAGGGGGAGGAAGGTGAGCATTCATACACTGGAGTAAGCACAACAGCATCTACTGAGGTGACCACCATACCAGAGAAAAAAAAGACGTAGTTTTAAGTGCATGTTCCTACAACAAGATTACTGAAGAGAAAAAGTCACTGGCTTCCACAAACATGGACACCACACCATTCAGTTCATTCCTATGTACCTCTAGGTGTCATTCTTCTATACTACATTTTCATCTGCCTCTCTCATTGCACCTGACCAGTTGGAGTTCTCTGCCTCCTTGCTCCGTAAATGTGTTTGTGATTCTACCAGTTTTGCTCTCATCCAGCATTCAGAGCAGCACAGAAGGAGCCACAGCAATCCTAGGTATCTGTCTGTAGCATCCCACATACTCAACAAAGTACTGGTGTAAATTTAAGCAGAAACAGGCACAACTCAAAACTCACTGCATACAAACTGAGTGTATCTCAGTTGCAGACTAAGCATAAGGTGGAACAGATCAAACACAAGTTCAAGAGGAAAACCAAGAAATCTAGGATTAGAAAGAGGAACAGAATATAGGAACCTAGATACAAAACTTACCTAAAAATGTCCAAACCAATTTTATAGTGAACTAGATCTGATCTATATTTCATTCTGGAATTACCTGTGGAAAGGTGCACTTTTCAAATGTACAATTCAGAGAAAAAAATACTAGTTTTTGCACAAGCTTGGTCCAGGCAGCAAAGAAGGAAACAAAAACTGGAGGCAATCCGAACCATGAAAGACAATGTCAGCTCTGAATCAGAGCAGCTGCTTCTTTATATACCACAGAAAACAAAAATTATGCGAGCCAAACCCATAAAGCAAGAACTCAGTGCTTTAGGCTACTAGTTAAATGTTGCCCCCCCCCCCCCCCAATTATTCTAGGGATCATAACAGGCTAATTATGCACAGTCTTATTCCAATTTACAGGCCTGTAAATTCTGACACTCAGAACAAACTGATGAAACACCCACTCATCCATTCCACTGCTCTTTGTTATAAAATCTATGGGGTTTTGTGGCTACACTCCAGCCAAGATGTAAACTCTTACAAGATTGTACATAAAAACATTCACTACCATCTCAAATCACTAGTATGACATTCTGCCACAAGTACAGCAGCTGGTTTATTGTTGGTTTGATTCATTCTTGGATGGTAATAAAATTGAATGTTTTGTTCAAAATATATTTCCAGCCACCTCTTTACCTTTTTTGTTTAATAACATCTCCCTTTATCATCACCCCAACTTGCAATCTTTATGCAGTTTCTTGGCAGTTACATATCACAAGGCACCAACGGCTTTCCTAGCATAAATGAAAGCTCTCGCTCTGAATACCTGGAATTCATCACTTTTTTTCTTCCTATCTGATAACATGAGATCATTTTAGTAAAGACATAGGGACTTGAAATAGGTCCAATACAATTGGCACTGCTAATATATTTCCCTGTATGTTTCCTCAGAAGAAATACTTCAGGAATTGAGAAAGCAAAAATAAACTACCATTTCTTTTCCTGGAGTAACTCACTTCAAAAAAAATTTCACAGCAGTCATGAGGATAAAAAAAGAACAGAGAATTGTAAATTTTTCAGGACAAATTCTAACCTTTCAGTGATGGCCACTGCAGACTGAGAATAAAATTGTATGAAGTTCAAGGACACCAACCCCTTTTTTTTTCCCCTCTGTCTCCCTATCAGAAACAAGTGCAACAGTGCTAGACTCCACAAGATATAGTCTAGCAGGTAAGCGATAACAGAGTGTCAGTGACAAAGGTCAGAATTAAAGGGCATAGTTTGATAACTGAGAAAAATAAGGATACACTTGGCCAAATATGCATATGGAGTTGCAGAAAAGTAGATTACAGGAAGAGAAACAAGAAATAAAGGGGAAAAGCTGTTTTCATTACATGAGACAGCAAGAGACAGAGTCAAAAAAATGTATTCAAGCTTACAAGCCACTGAGCTAGCAATTTCTTCAGAACATGAAGAACAATTCTCTGGGGAGAAGTCCGTGTACAGCAGATAGCCACACCATCAGGAGTATCAACTTCTCCCCACACCTGATCCACCACATCAGAAAGAGAAAAGATATTGGTGTCCGTTAACTACTGCTAAGAGATCTGAAGCAAGCAGCTACGAAAAGTAAGTACTATATCTGCCACATCTCTTTATAGGTGAAATTTTTGTAGGTATCTAAACCTCCCCTGGAAAATTTTATGGATGGCAGGAATCAGAAAGACAGGGAGCGACTGACTGCTTTAAAAATTTGCATAGTGATTATAAACTACAAGGCTTGCATATGCTTGCATCAAAATAGGGCCATCCTGAGGTTGATCATACAGCTTCCAATAAAAAAGGCATGAATTCAAGTCTTACCTTTTATACAGGCACCATCAGGTCAGCCCTTTTGGGGTCCTAACCGCAAACTACCATCTCCTCCTTTTCCAGCCCCAAAACAATCTCCAAAACATCTCAAGATCACAGTTGTGCAGAGGTACTAGAATTCAATAGTAAATTCAGTTTATCTGAGCCTGGTAATAAGGAGACAAAAGCTCCATCCCTTGGGCATATAATGACATCACTACCACCACTGTACCTCTCTGCTCCCACCAGAAATGCATCTTGTAGGCCTGCTCCTCTTCTTTCCATCAATCCAGGAAGTTACTGCTGCAACACTCAAGAAAGGTGAGCCCTCTTAATAAGCAGCAGCAGTAAGAGTCTCAGGGCACCGTCGCGCAAGTCTATTTTGCTTCACATGGCCATATATAACGCCAGTGTCACTGCAACAAAGTTCATATGGTGGACTTGGCAGTGTTTGGTCTACGGTTGGACTTGATGATCTTAAAGGTCTTTTTCAACCTAAATGATTCTATGTTTCTATGTAGTCAGGCCTGAGCTAGTCCTAAACTAGCTCAATAATACCAGCTGTGTAGCCACAAGAGTATATAACTCACCAGCTAAATACCTGACCTGGTTAGTATAGGACTAGCATGGGCAAACCTAGAAGCCCTTCAGTACAGGCGTACGTCATGTGGTCATATAATTGCAGGCTGGAAAGCACAGACTTACGCTGTGGTAGCATATGCTGGAATACAGTAGTTTAGAGGGGGGCATGTCGCTCTGTAAGAGAACTTACCTGTTTTGTGGACAACAGCAAAGATGCATAAAATTGAAGGAAGGAAATCGTGTCATGGTTGCTCCTTGCTAAAAATGTTCCTGCAATTACCCATTCAGGGAAAAATTCAATTGGCCTCTCTCTGTACTTGCTCTTTAACATACAGAAGGAACACAGTTGCCATTCTGATTTTTAATGAAGGGTTTTCATTACATTCTACTATACAAATAATTGTTTTCAAAGATAAGTACTTCATATTAATGATTTACGAGCTCACTATGTCACTTAAGTTTTCTAATCAGTTTTAAGGATGTTTGTTTCTTTAAAAAGAATAAAGACTTCCTATCCTAAGTGGATAGATGTGAACAACATAACAGAGCCAAGGCCAATTCTCCTTGTGACTAGAGGAGGAAAATAGCTTTTGTTTACTGTATTTGTTGAAGGTTATATCGCTTGTTTTATGGAGAGGGAATAAAGTACAGAGACTTTGCCTAGCTAGCCAGCCCTGTGTTTGTAGTCTGTGATCACACAGGATCAAGCAGAATCAGAGTAAGAAAAAGACCTAGATAGCAGGAAACCAAAGACGTATAGCATAGCTACGGAAGGAGGCATTAATTCAGAACATTTAACTTGGGAAAAACAAGAAGTCCAACTCAATTTCCAAGCAGCTTAGATACTGCTCCTAAGTACAAGTGTTCAATTTTTTCCATTTCACAGGAAATACCCAAGGTGATGAAGAGTGTGTATTTCATTCCTTTTCTGCCTTTTTTCTTTCAAGACTTCTCACATTTATTCAGAATTATCACTTCCAAGGAAATTGCTGTTTTGTCTTTACCTTTGCTTCTTAGCTATTATGCTAATCGTGTATTTTAATAGTTACTGTTTCTCCTGTTGTTTCTGACATTTATAGATGTCATTACAGTTTGCTTAACACTGATCACAAAACAAATTTTATATTTTAAAAAGCAAAGACCAGGTATTTAGTCATATAAAGAAACCAGAGACAAAAAAACCCCCAAATATGGAGAAAAACATCGTAGTTTGACTAGATGTCTTTGAGCTTATGAGTAAAACCTGGGAACAGTCCAAATGCATCTGTATTGTTTCACAATCTGCTTATAGATGCTGGGAATAGAAAGAGAGCACTACATTCCACATGTTTGTTCAGTCTCACAGACAAACCCTTATTACCATGCAGGCCCTAAATGAAGTTTAACAGAATTTCTGGAGGCTTTGGGGTTTTAATTCAGTATTATAAGAGGACTTGCAATCTAAGAAACATTGCTTATCATTTCCTTGACTAACCTAATCATTATAGTCATCTTCAACAAACAAACTGTAAGTTTGTAGTTAATGTTTGCCAATTCCTATGGAAAAAATGGTTAGGCAAACTGGTTTTGTTCAGTTGGGTTTTGGTGCATTGAGAATTGAAAGATTATCTGTATTTAAGCTGAACTGCAATGACTTGACTTTATAGCAGCTACATGCATGCATGTGCACCAATTTGTCACTGGAGAAGTGGAATATAATAATTTTGACATGTCAGGACGGGTGCATATAGTCACTTCTGAAAGACAGACAATTATGTTATTCAGACTTGGGTAATTAGAGACAGGTAGATAATCCACAAAGTAGAATTTATGACAGACCGTGTTACAGTTTTTGGTACAAACCTGTCAATGAAGCATCATTTGAATTAGAGTTCTTGTTTTACATGCCTTCTTTTTCTAAATTCATCAAAACAAGTTATTGCTATTAATAATGACATTCCAAAGACACAGTGCACCTAGATTTGATGATTTTTGCTTCCAAATAAACCTATGAAGTGCTGCGGATAAAAAAGAAAACCTTTTTATGATGTCACATCAATATGTTACTCATTAACTGATTTTAAAAACTAGCCTGAGCTGGAGTCATACCAAGACTGCACTTCCTATAGCAGTGAAAGGCTGTGCGTTTGAAGGATCGCTCTAGAATTGAACTTGCCTAACTCTGCAGTTAACTCCCTTAAAACAATGAGAAAAGGAAATTCCTTGGAGGACTCCGTTTTTCATTCTGAAAGTCAGAACAGCTTCCAAAGGTCAAGTAATGACACCCCAGTCAGCTCTACAGAGAGTTTTGGATCAGTATTTATAAGGTAAATCCTGATGTGTTTGAGTGTTCTGTATGTACTTGATGCCGGGGGGGACAGGGCAGCAACACAAGAGGGCACTGGGACAAATACACCAGTGAAAATACCCTGATAAGGAAGCTTAATATGAGAAGGCAATGGACGCAGAGATGATAATTTCACTCATGTTACTGATTGCACTGGGAAGGGGAGCACTACTGTAAAGGACAAATTTGTAACCTAGGACAGGAGGGTGTTGTTCTCTCTTTCCTTGCCTATTACACTGAAGTAGGGCTTTGAATGTGTATAGCACTATACACTAATAAACTGAAGTCTTAAAATGACCTCTGCGAGGTCATCCAGTACTATCTATGATATTTGATTGGATATCTGTACAAAACAAATATAAGCTTTGTTAGAACAGGGAATTTAACAAAATATTTTCACGTGTGTTTTGGCCTATATGAAACTTTACAATGCTTATTAAATTATGTTTCAAGAGAAAGCTACCATAATCACAAGGTGTATTCATGGAAGCTGAACGCTTGCATGAATGCTTATTCCTAAAGGGTTTGCTGATAGAACAATTGCAAACAATTTTTAAGGGGAAATCTGTTTTCTTACTTTGGAAGGGTGGACTTGTTGGATTGCAGACTCACATTGAAGTGGAATTCATTGCAATGAAGAGTTCTGGATAAATCATGCACATTTTAGACACCATAGATAAATGAGGGAGGGCAATGTCAGAGGGTTACTGGCACTTACCACTTATCCTTCCCCATCTACTGCAGGAAAGAGACAAGTAAACATCCACAGTATCTATGTCAACCCATTAAGAATAAAATAGCTTTAAAAAGCTATTCAAAGTAGCTTTAGACATTTATTGGTTCTTAACCAACTTGCAAATTCCTTACCAAGCGCTGTCCTTAATATCTGCTCA
This sequence comes from Gymnogyps californianus, assembly GCF_018139145.2. NCBI lineage: Eukaryota > Metazoa > Chordata > Aves > Accipitriformes > Cathartidae > Gymnogyps > Gymnogyps californianus. Next base: position 21,356,602 of record NC_059500.1, read on the forward strand.
GTGCCCAGCCACCCTGCAGAGTGATTTGGAGGGAGCACCTCTATATAGTCTTTGTGTGGCTGAATTATATTTCTTTGTAGATGTGCATGAATTCTTTATATGGGGTGATGGCTCATATCACTAATTGGGTCACAAGTATAAATAAGTCTGCTGGCCTCATTTTTCCTCTTTTGAAATGTTATTAGGGCTTTTTAATATTGTATCTGCATAATGTCCTTTCTTCCAACTCAAATGTCAGAGAGAGAATGTCCAACAGTTTGAACAGAAAATACGGAATCAGAAATTTTAAGTTTTAATTAGAGCTCTCAAAGGCTCTTACCTAGAACTAATCACTTAGAGCCTGTTTTTTAAAAAAACATCCACATGTGTTTTTGTATGCCTCTCGATCTCATTTTCTGATTAGGCATGGGACATGAGTACATACAGTGGCGTATGGAGGGTTCAACACAAGTAGGTGATGTTTAACCACTTCTGATTTGGGCAATAGAAAGTTTGCCCTCTTTTCTCTGTCCAGCCCGGAACACTGGGCAGACAGATTTACCTACTTTTTTATTTACCACTAGATAACCAGTACACAAAAAGCTACCATATATGCTCTGATAGCAACGTGATCAGCCCTTACAAAGAACAGAGTCCTTTGCCTCAGATTTCTCAATAATCAACCTGCCTGCCAAGTAGCGAGTGGCAGGGGCAGGCCTTCTAGAAATCCAGTTTACTCAACTGCTGTTTCAGTAAGAAGGATAGTATGATCGCAAAGCCCTGCTGTGAAACTATACCTCTATCAATAGCAAAGCTGGAATAGCAGGCTGCAAATACTAGACAATCTAATAAGAAGAATGCATGATTGCACACAATGGACTGGACTGAGCTCTCACCAAACTTCCTCTTCATGTGTTTGTCACAGTCATGATACACTTATACAGAATGAGCCACATGAAAAATCAGGAAAAACGCTTTTGAGAAAAAGAAATGCAGGCTCTGCATTTTTAGGTACTATTCTCAATACAGTCTTATTTACTTAGAGCATATTTCCCATATATGAAGATGCATCCACAGAGAAAATTTACTGTATTAACGATTGCTCTTGTTCATCCTAATTATTCATGCTGAGGACAAAAACTGACTATATGCTTAAGCTTTTATATGCCTCTGTTTTTACCTCACTGTAATTGGCACCATATGGATGAGCACAAATTTGCTAGAATCCAGGGGGTTATTAACACTTCAGACAGGGGAGCTCACAGTTTATCACCATGGCAGCATGTTATTCCTGACACAGAGCGGAACTGATTTCAGAAGCATATTAAGACTGTGGAGCTATACCTGAGGTGTCAGCCATGCATCACAGATCAGAGATTTGTATTGATAGAAGTAGTGGTCACATGTGTATGCAGCATTTTATCAGCATGAATGTGTAGAGTTGTTCTGACATTAGAAGAAAACATTTTCCCATAGTCCCGATCAAAATATTGGCAAAAACAATAGGGATCTCAACCTCTGCTTTGGAGCCCATCCCTATAATGTGAGTCAATACCCTGCATCCAGATCTTCTCAACTTTAGAAAAATCTCAAGCCTTGCGGTTTTGACCCATCTTCAGAATGACCCTGAAAAAAATATATTGAACACAAGAGAATGAGATTTTTAAGCAATTTAGATCAGGACTACTGACCACCAGCTCTGTGAATGTCATACTGCTACCTATGTTAACATCAACCGTAGGAATAATCAAATGCAGGTTGTATATCAAATGCGTATAAAAAAAAAAAAAGTGAAGATTCAGCATTTGTCAGTAACATTGATATTAGGTAAAAATTATAAGTAAATAAAAAACCCCAGGAAAAAAGTACAGTATGGAGAGGTATGTTTTCTAAATGGAAAGTCATGGAAATGGCAGTCAAAAGGGTCCTCAACTCTAATCCTGGCTTGGCAGTTCATTTGGCGTGTTGCAATGCGTAAATCAATTAAATAGAATCATAGAATCATGGAGTGGTTTGGGTTGGAAGGGACCTTAAAGATCATCTAGTTCCAACCCCCCTGCCGCGGGGAAACACAATACTTGTGTTTTCCATCTATGATCTGGAATTAATATTTACCTGTCTTTTGCATACAGCAGAGTAACAGAAAAACTGTGTAACAACTTGTAACATAAACTGTAAAGACTGTTTTGTTGCAGTTGGGTTTTTGTTTGGATGCAAGAAAGGATCTGTACATTCAGGTTTTCTCTCTGAAGATTTTTGGATGGAAATGTGAACTTTTTTTAAGGAAATTTACTTCTGCATTGAAATTATACCCCTCAGAAACATCCAATGTAAGGCTGAGGCTTAGTTCAGACTAATCCAAGCAGTCATGTTAAAGAGATAAGCACATGCCTACCATCTTCTAAAAGGTGTGTTGTCTTTATAGCTCAATTATGAGCACCTGAAACACTGGCAACCACTTTACTGCTCAATGGCTTGCACCTGGGATTTGGCATTCACCCTACGTGGCCTTGCTATGCAAGACATATCTACGTTTGTTTCCCCCCGCCCCCCACAGTAATACAGCTCCTAGCTCTAAATGAGACAAAACAGTAAGTCTATCTGCCTCAGTAGAATAGCTTATTATTCACAATCCCATCGGATGTAAAGACTGTGAGAGAACTGATAGCATGATTCATTCTTTCACATTATCTTGTGTCCCTCACTTTAACCTTCCTCTCCTCAGGGTAAGAACAATCCCTTCCTAAGCTCCTGGAAAGACTGGGTACTATTTTTTTCTTGTGGAAGATTCAATTTATCCTCAAAGAAGCTGTGCTAACTTTCACTTTCTTACATACTTAACATACTATAGTGCTGCTCTTCAGAGACTGGCAGATGACTAAAGGTTTCTCTCAACAAAATGATCACCATATTTAGATATACCATGAATGTTTGCATGCATGCACGCACATCTGGTTCAAAGAGGTATCCATTTGTATTCCTTTTATGATACACAGACTCAATAATTACATACATGCATGCACATTATTCATTAGACACACGTAATCTGTTTGATGTCTTAAACATACTGGTGCACCTGGACTGAAATTTTTGTCCATGTTATCTGTATACAGAGATGTCACACTTGGATGTCACCCAGGATTTCCTTTGGACATTTATAAGCAGAGGATGACACATCAAGCTAAGCTGATCCACCAGGGTAGAACAAGCAATATTTTTATTTACCTTTTCCTGCCTAGCTGGCCAGTATATTAAATGATGGTTATAAATGGAGAAAAATGGATTTCACTGCTATGGGATTTGGTACTTTCATTATAAGTTACAAGATCTAGGTATCACAGCATTCTAACAATGCCATCCATAAGGCATCCAGGGCAATATATTGCTTGGGAAATATGCCATGACTGCTTTTTTTCTCATGAACTAAGAGGAGACACTGACCTGTGTTTTTCAGCAAAGTGCCAACTGGCTAAGTGCCATCTCATAGGTAGCAGAACTGAATTATTACATGTCACAAGGGTGCTTTTTTCAGAATGTAAGAAAATTGCCCTGAACAATTTGGAGAGAGATCAATGTTCCTTTACTTCACTGGTTCCGCTGTGTTTTGCCATTAACCCTCCTTCCCATACTGTCCTTTTGATCAGTATGACACACAAGAAGACACATTGGTAAGATGCACAGTATGCAGTGTGTCTTCTGTGACTGTACACAGTAAGTTGTGTGAAGGTCATTGGTATCAAAATGGCAGTAAATGTGCTGATGGAGTACACGTACAATGTGTTACACATTCACTATGAGGGGGGCTGACACCACATTACTAACACCCCAGAAGTTTTGCGTGAGATTTTCTCTCCTTTTTCCTGCTGGGTGCTACAGTACATAATTGTAATGTAGTCTATTTCATCCAATTGCTTCAGTATTCAGCCACAATGAACAGCCTCAGTGTGCCTCACCATCTGTGGTGAGAAATGCTCTAGCTTTCAGCCCAGCTTACTTCATAGGCCCTATGCACTTTCCTGTCCAAAGGGGAGTTCAACCAATACAGTAATCCAAGCTCCTTTAAACAAAAAACAGGAATGGATAGGCAGATATGACTTCTAGCAAACTGCTCAGAAGAAACCAATCACCTGATACAGGTCTCTATAAAGCAATCTCACTTTTAAAAACAAATAAATTACTAAACTCTTAATCCAGGCAAGGAATGGGGATCAATTGGCCAAAACTGCTTTTCACTCCTTACAAAACTGCACCACTGACTGTGTTCTGGCCCTAGTTATCCTCTACAGACTATTTAGGACCTTGGTTTACTCCATTTATTTTGAGCATACGTCAAGTATGCTGAGTGACTTGCAGATGTTTCTGAACATTCCTGCTTCAGGCAGGAGTATCACCAAGACCAGATCAGATCAGGTATGGCTTTGTCTTGTATGGCTGGGTCTTGTAACCTGCAAAGACAGAGTCTACAGCCTCTCTGGGCAACTTCTTCCAATGCTGCACCACTCTTTTAGTGCAGTTTTTCTGTCTTTTCTAGTCTGCACCTCCCAAGCTGTAAGCCATTTCACTCTGGCTTGTGGCTGACTTGCACATATTCTAGAAATCAAAATTTTTCACTGTTTCAGCATCTTTCCAAATGTCTCATACTATCACAGCTCCTATTTCTATGGTATCTAACATAAGACTGCTTTCCTATCATATTTCAACAGAGTACTATAAGGACTTATTTAGCAAGTCTTTCATCACTTACTGGCTTCCACGGCATTTGAGTAGCTTTCACAGAATCCCACCAATGCAGAATATCATATAGAAAACTGAAGACGAGACATATAATGACCTATAAACCAAAAGTACCTGTATTCAGGTACTATTAAGGCTGTATCTCTTTGTACCTTTTCGCACCTTCAAAGAAGTACAGAAGAATTCTCTGCTGAGGAGAAATGTGCTCAAAGTACACAGAATGCCAGAAATCACTGCACTCATTTTCTGATTTGTTCCTCCCCAAGGAACTTTCCTCACATTCAGGCATGCTGATACTCGCCACATAAGCTGAGAAATACTTTATGAACATCCTTGATGACTGTACTGAAATAAAAACCCAAGATACATAAATACTGCTGATTACGACAATCTCTAACCCTGTTTATTTCCAGCTAGATTGTATTTTTTATCACTCATCGGCAATATCCTATCCAAGAATCTCTAGGCATGGGTAGCAGTCCTACTGCTTTTTATACTGACCTTTCCAGTGTGTCTCATTGGGCTTCTTTACTCTTCCTTTCCTCATGTCATTCAAGACAGGATTCATAATTATTCTGATAAATTGAAGAAACAGTCTGGGGAAAAAAAAAAAAAGAGTGAAATTCAAAAAGGGTATGTAGAAGGTCATACGTAGTCAGATCTAACAATGAGCTGCTAATGTACTAGAGGACAACAATGTCTCAGTTGTCCTTTATAAAAGCTTCACCAGGTCATAGTGGTTCAACAGGTAAACCTGAGCCAGCCTCACCCTGCTGTGAAACACATAAACACTTTACTACAAAATATAAACAATGCTAGTGTGTATAGGACAGATGAAGTAATCTTTTAATCTTGCCTCTATACAGCCTTCATAAGGCTTCTGGTGTCCAGCTTGGGGCAGTGCACTTGAGAAAATATCTGAAGCTATTAGAGGCAGTTCATAGGAAAAAAAGAAGCCCAGACAACATAATTTCTACCTTTTCTCTGAGGCTAAAGAGAAGAAGAAAATGGGGGAAAATGGGAGACAGTTTTTCAGTGTTCTTCATATTGAATAAATTAAGAAGCAATGGCTTTAAATTTCAGCAAGAAGGATTCAGGATCATGTCAGAGATTAAGGAGGACTTTCCCTGGATGATAGCAAGCACTGGAATTGATTGCCTGGATACATGGCTGACTTCTAAGAACAACTTAGACAAGTGTCAGGAATGACACAGGAATAGCAGGCCTTGCCTTGGGATAGGGAATGAACTTGATAACTAGGTGAGTCTCTCCCCATTCTGCTTTTCTGTGGTTTCATATGTATCTTAAATCTTTTCTTACAATGAAAGTTTTTCCTATTATTTCATCTCTAGTTTTTCATCCTTTGCTGTGTTATACATAATGTTGGAGGTCCTGATTATCAAAAACCCTCAACCCTCTCTGAGGCTTGATGTAGTCTCTTCAGAGCAGGAACATGTCCATTGTTGCCTACATGACATCACCAGTACTGCAGGCATTAAACAGTAATCAGTAATTTTATAGTACACTAATTTCTCTTTCTCTCCCCCATCTGCACTTCACCAATTAGAGAAAAATACAGTCCAGATTTTCACACAACAATGGGTCTCTGTTGGTGACAGCTTGGTCTTCACATACACTGTATTTGTATACATGAGCAATTATAACTGCACAGTAAAAGGTCCTTTGTGCTTTTTTTTGCGCATATGTAAGACTTGCCACAGCATATCAAAATAAAAGCATAAGGTTTTCAAGTATATTCCACCCACATGAGCAGCTGCACATTTGATTGTTTAATGTAAGGCACTCCTCACTACATATTACTGAGAATCCTAGCATTCAAGACTTTTATCACTCGGAGTGTGTCCTCTCGCTCTGGAGTTGCTGCACCATGCGCAGTTTGACAAAGCTTGGCCACAGAGTTTCTTTTTCAAATCCTCCAAAAAACACAAGCTATAGTCATTGCTTCTTACCTCCACTGTCATTAACAGATAATAACAAAATGCAGTAAGGAGGCATGTATTGACAATTTGCCAGAACCAAGTCTCTGACAAGAGTTAAGATATCATGATAAGGAACAAAGTATTTAGTAAGGATTCATTTCTAGTGTCTAGGCTGCAGGCATCAATTTATTTGAATGTAAGTTTCTTCTGCAGTAAATACCTTGACTAACTAAAACAGAGAGCTTTGCATATCTTGAGAATGGAGCCAGACGAAACTAAAACAGAGACTGAGCTCCAGGGACCAAGCAGCTCTTTTCCAGTTCTTGCACCACTGTGGTAGAGGCAGGAACCTCTGGAGATGAGTGAACAAACCAGTCAGCGGTAGCATTTATCTCCTGTAGCTAAATCTGCCAGAGACTGAAAATCTAAGCACTCAAAACGCAGGTGGATTTTACTTGTTCAAATACCTAAAAGTCAGACTCTCACCTACTGTAAACCAGCATTGTTCTGCTGGAGTGGGTAGAGCTACACAAGAGTTATTCAACCACAAGTCCGCCTTCAGCCTCAAAATTAGGACTAAAATAGCAACTGATACCTTTCAAGTGCAATGAGAGACCTCCAAAAACGAGATGAAGGGTAGGCAGTCACTTTTCCTACTGATTCCAGACATACTGTGCATGCCTTGGTAGCGCACACTGATATAAGAACAATTCCCAGGGAACCCAAAACCTCAAACAGGTTGCTGCACCCCAGCAAAGGGTCCTGGGTCCAAACAGACACAGGATGCCAACCCTGCCTCCCCTGGCTTTTTCAGTTCCAGCTCTAGTCACAGCCCAGACAGCTAAAATGGGTCCTATTCTGTTATCCCTTGGATAAATGGGATGCCACTATATAGGCACAGGTTGCACCTGGCATAAGCGGGTGGGAGAGGCTGTGCAATGCAGTGCCAAACCTGCTCAGGTGCTCCGCAGGGGAGCATAAAGCAGCAATCAAAGTTTCACATGTGCAGGACCTAACAGCTCTGAATAATCTTTATTGTAAGTTACATCTCATTTCTTTTCCACATGTGCCTTGGTTTTCATGTTAAATAATACATAAACATTAGTTAATGGTGTCTTCCAGAAATACAGCCATTTTAAACGTCTTCCTTTCTATGCAGCTTGGCACAGTCTTTAAATTTTCTTGGACTGGAGCTAATTAAACCCACCTGGTCTAGCTAAGACCATACAGGAATCTCACATTTTCTGCAGGACCTGTGTACCCAAGCAGCTATGGCAGTCCTGAGCCTTTTCACCATTAACACCTCTTTCTTTTTACTGATTTCCTGAATATATTGCAACAATAACTAATACTTAGTTCTTGCACCTTCAAAATACTGTGTAAGTATCAAGCAATCCTAACAATGCCACTGGAAGGTGACTGATTTGCTTCATACATCTTTTAATCTGAAATGTACATTAGTATCTATCTCCTATGCTGATGTCCACTACCAGAGACCACTCTCCTGTACATATTCTCCCCTTACTTCCTGTGAACAGTCCGGCAGTTAGGAAGAAAACTTCATATATTCTATTATTAATTCTATTAATATATTCTAACACATTAAACCATGAAAATATACCTTTTTCTAGAGATGTTACTTTGAACTCTCATCCCAAGGTTGGCCCTTCTTAGATTGTATCTTTATAGCCACAGACTCCATCTTTGCTTTGTGAAAATATTAGTTCACCAAACTGAACCCCGACTCCTGTATTAACCAGGTAATGAAAACATTTTTCATATGCACGTTGACAGTTTGTGTCTGCCATGCGAGATGACTTGTGCCAAATGCTGCCATTTAACCTGAGGCCATGCAACTTCCCCGACAGTCCCACCAGCGCAAGCTGAGGGAAAGCTACGCTCACTCTGTTTTTTGCACATTAGGTCATTTCCTGGGCAGACAAACCAGCCCAGGGTGCTGCTGAAGAAAAAGGAAACAAAAAACCACCTGAGGCAGCCACAGATGGAAGCATCGGCTAATCACCACAGAAGTTTGTTTTAGTACAGCTGTCTGGAGGCCAGCATCGGTATTTGGACTACTGCCTGCTTCAAAGAGACACCGGGGAAATGCGCTGACAGAAACCTGTGGAAAGCCGTTTTCCGTGAGTTACTGCCAGCCTGCAGCCTTTCTCGCAGGCTGGGCCAGGCAGCCGTGCGAGCCGCGCCGTCCGGTGTCCGGCCCGGCTGCCTTCACTTCAGAGCCCCGGCCCCCGCCACTTTCCCTCCTCAGGCCGTGTGTGTGTGAAACCGCATCTCCTCTTCCCCGGTATAAAGCATTAAGGACACCTTTTGTTCGAGCCAGCGGGAGGCAGCGTCTCACGCCACAACGTCCTGACTGAATAATTTAAGGCGCGTAACGGGTCGGCCACGGGGGGAGCGCGGGCCCCCGCTGCCACCTGGGGCCGCGTCAGTCACTTCGCGGCCGCAAAACCAGGCCGACCTCTCCGCCGCGGCCCGGGGCGGCAGCCAGCCCCCGGACAGGCGGGCGGAACCGGTTTCTCGCGGCCTCCCGCCGCGGGCCCGCGCTCTGGCTCCAACCGGCCTGCGGCGGCGGCGGCGGCGGCGGCGGGACCCGCCCCGGGGCGGGGCGGCGGGGGCGGCCCGGCCCGGCGGTTGAGTGCCGTGCGGCGGCGGCGGGCTGTGTCGTGCTGTGGGGTGCCGATGGTGCTCATGACCGAGCAGCGGTGCGATGCGGAGGAGCCGAAGGCTGCGCGGGCCGCCGGGAGGCGGGAAAACAGGGGCGCCCTGCGGCTGTGAGTACTGCCCGGACCGGGCGGGGCGGCCGCCCGCCCGCCCGCGGGGGCCCCGCGCAGCCGTGCGCGGGGCGCGGCTCCTGCCTGGGCTGCCCCGCGGGGTGTGGCGGCCGCGGAGAGTTGCTCGGCGGAGTCACGGCGGCGGGGGGAGCCCCCGGGGCGGCGGGCGTGGGGCTCGGCGGCGCGGTGGGGGCTTCGCTGTTCTGGGCGTTGGCTTTGGTTCGAAGTTCGTGGGGAAGAGTTGCCAAGGGGTCTCTGCGTCCAGGCTTAAATTAAGCACGAACACCTCCGCTCAGCCGACGTCTGTGCTCTTCAGGAGGCGGCCCCGAGCACAGCGTTAAACTCCGAAGTCGTCCTTTTAGGAGCAAGGCGTATAAATGTTGCTTCTAGTACTTTAATGCAGCAGCCTGGAAATCCTTCTCTGCTGTGGCAGAGAAATCCAGCAGCTGTGCTTTATCACTTACAGTAATGTGCATGGCCTCCAGTGGGAAGCTGTGATCCTCTCCTCTGGGTGCCAAGAAAACCCAGAACTTTGTCGAAAGTTCACCGACTTTGCTACAGGCAAGATGTAGGGAAATGGGAGTTCAGTCTGACTTCTGTCCCACACAGAGACAGGACGGGGCATGGCGGTGGGTGCTTGCCTGCCTTGGTGTGGTTCCTCACCCAGTGCAACCATACCCACACCCAGCCTCCTCCTGCTTTTTAACCTGAGAGGTACTGTAAAAATTGAGCAGATGAAGAGATCAAAAATACTTAATATTCTTTGGGAGGAAGAGGAGGCCTTGCTGGTAAATGCTGCTTAGGCTAACTGATGGAAGGTAGGGAAGTCAGAGGGCTTCCCCTTCCATGGGCAGGAGGACTCCCTGCACTCCCCTGAGGCCGCTGACCTTCCCAGCCTCTGATGGTGGCTGGGGACATCTGGGGTTAAAGGCTGCATCTCCTGCATTGGTCTTTGGCTTCCTGTGGAGGTCTCAGGTTGTTTAGGTGCTCCTATGCTGTGGTAGTGACCATCACCTGAAAATCTTGCTGGAATCAAGCAGCTGTCTGGTTCCATACCAGGCTCCCACAGATACTGTTTGAGAAGTGAAACATCTGTGAAACAAGAAACTAAAAAATCTGGGGCTTTCTCCTCAAAAGAAGGAAAAAAAAACCCAAACAAACCATGCTTTCTCTTAATCTGGGATGATTCCACTCCTCAAAGAACTTTTCTTCACGAAGATTTAATCTTAAACAGCCTCCAGGAGAAAAGAGAACAAGTTACCAGCAACTAGCTCTTTCTCTGGAAAGAAACTCTGAGAAGGTCTGTGGTTTTGGGGGTTTTTTTGCCAGCTGTTATATCCCTGGTCTCTAAGCAGGTGTATTCCCAAAGTACGTATCGTGGTGAAATCTGTTGCCAGAAATAACTTGCTTGTTAGAGAGCACTGGGAATCAAAGTGTCTTCTAAGTGTCCTTTATCCTGTATGGTGTAGTCACATCAGTGACTTCACATTACAAATGAGACATAATTCCCTGACCTTCTCTAGAGCCTTCTGACTTCAAGCCTTGGGTCCTGATCCCGCACGCAGAATTATGCCAGTGAACCTAATGAAGTTCTTCAGGTATGCAAGATCTGTATCTGATTTTTTTTCTTGAGAACAGGACTAGGAGTCCAAGATAGTGTATGGAAAGCTTGATGTCAGAGACATTGCACATGTGCCAGCTAACTAACTGACCCTCTGTTTTGCCCCCAGGTGTTAAATCTTTCAGTCCTGAGTCAGCTACAGTTGTAGAAGTGAGGTCAGTCTTAACCAGTGTGATAAATGGAGAAGTCTCACTGACTATGACTCTCCTTTTTTTAGCTGTCAATTTTTGCTGTTCAATAGATGGTAGGTATCATGCAGGGGAAAGCTAGGCGATCTGTTATGCTGCAAGCTACAGTGTTCAGCAATACTAGCCTGGGCAGCAGGAGGGTGAAAAGGCTGGGGTAGGCAAAAAAGTTGAAATGCTTTGTCTTAAACTAGAAAATTGTTTATGCATTTGCTGGCTGGAAACAAAGCTGGAATTTATTTGCCAATCCCATTTAACTGGTACCTGGATCCTTCTGAGAAACCATCGTGTTCATTTGACTGTGAGTTAACCTCAGAAACCAAGTAACTTTGATTTAACTAATGTGAACCTACAGGGGGGATTGTTCAGCTGAAGAACAAGAACAGAATCTTGGTGTTGACTCAGTTAGAAGTGAACTTGCTAAAAGTTGGATCGCTGAAGATTTGTTTTTAGAAAATTTCCGAAGTAAGTGTGTGTGGTTGTTGTGGGGTTTCATTCCCTTCATGTACTTCCAGGGAATAATACACAACCAACAGAGCTCATGCTGACCTCTATTTGAAAAAAGTCATAGCAGAGTTATAGAGGCTCAGGGAAACTTTCAGTGTTTTCCGAAGCTCAAGGGAGAGAGATTTATGTGTGTACTGTAGTCTGTACTTCCTGGAGGTATGCTTAAAATGTTGTTCAGTTTAGAGGTGGACTTCATAGCTCAATATGCTTCTGCTGCTACCGTAAAGGTGTCCCTGGGGGATAGGTGTTTCTGAAGGATTGAAGCTGTAGAAGTGTTTGGGGGGTGGGGGTGGGGTGGGGGTGTTGATTGGTTTTTCTTAATTATTTCAAGATTAGATCTGAGAAGATTACAATCTGCCAGTGATTCAGGAACTTTATACAGAAAGAGTTAAGTACATTCATACTGATTTGGAAAACGGGCTTCTCCGGCATGTTTAGCAATAGTTGTATCTTTGCAAAGTTTGCAGTACATCTCTGTGGGTTGTACAACCGCAGAGATAACACTGTGTGCAAGATGGGCACTGTTATTATGCGGACCCAAAATAGTGATGTGCCAAAAGTTTGTCATTACATGGAGTTTCTCCCAAGCAAATCAGAAGTTACTGGACAGAAAATACCTTCCAAGTCGTGTTCCCTGACCATGACATTCTGATGTGGCCTTGGACCAAAAAGGAATTAACTCTTGATTGTATTTAAAAGATATTTATTTTTCTGACTTGAAAGTGGGGTGTGTTGTGTTTGTGGTGGCCCTGGACCTGCCTCAGAAGCTGTCAGCCCCACTGCAGGGACAGCTGGCGGAACAGATGTTGTATCGTTGAAAACAGTGTGTTACATTAAGAAGAAATGGCAGAGGTATAATAACAAGCAGTTCATATTCCATGTCAGCATCCTTCTGCTTTCATGCATGCTTGCTTCTGTTGAAGTCAATATAGCCTTTTTTTGGTTTCCACAGATAGTATTTGGCCTAGTAGGATTAAATCTGTCTGTATTAGGGCAGTGTGCTGAGTTACTGTATGGTAAGATACCACTAACATTAAGTGGCACATTCTGCCCCCTTACAGTTACAGCATAAGGTAATGTCCAGAGTGTAACTTAAAGAAATGAGGAGGCTGGGACTTAAGACTCTGAAAGGTATGGAAAATTTTAGATTTTTTTTTTTTTTTTTTTTGAGCAAAAATACATTGCAGATGCTGGGGAAAATATGCTACTGAAAGCAGTGGAAAATGCTTACAGGCAAATTATGTACTTCTGGGAAAAGAGAGAATGTGATTTTTATAGTTTGTTTGTCTGACATGTTATGCTGCCATCATAGATGTTTCCTAGTAACTGTTTATCAGTTGGTAAGTTAAAAGATGATTAATTGACTGACCTGTGCATAATCACAACTCACTAACTTTTTTTCCTAAACTCTCTTACTTGGGAGAAATACAAAATGCAGAGAAGAAAGGGAAAGTTATTTATTACTGATTCAAAGTTTTGTTTCAGCTTTGATCCAGGTTAACTCCTTTCCAGAAGGCAAACTTCTACTGGTTTTTTGTGAAGGGAAAAAGGCGTAGATATGTGCCTATGTTATTCATGTTCTGTACTTTCAGTGGATGAAGATATTAACACATACTAAGTATCATATTTTTTAATTCTTCCCTGGTAGTTCTTCCCTGTTTTTATAGGGAAAGTTGTCATGCGTGATCTGAAAAGAAGGATAGGCTTGAAAAGTGAAACATTTAATTTTGAGTTGTGACGGAAAAGAGGTTTCCAATCTGGATGACCTCCATTTGTTCATGATGATGTTTTTTAATTGCTGCTATTTTTTCCTTTTTTCCTGTCATTCTTACTTAGTTCACTGTATATACATGCTTGAGTTATAAAAGCAGCTTTTTAAAAATGTACCATGTGTAAATGCACGCCATGAATCTGAAGAGCGTTTTCGTTTTACCAAAGTGCCTCATTGGCTAACCTGAAATACTCCCAAATGTGCTGCCTTTACTGGTTAGGTGCAGTCTGTGAGAAATGCTTATTAGGCAACGTAATACTACAGATAAGCTTTGGGCAGCAGGATTTGTTGCTGGTGTTTGACAGGTGATGCATAAACATAGTATCAGAGTATTGTCTTCTTACCACCATCTCCATAAATGTTGCAGTCATGGTTAGAAATTATGCGCTTATCTAATGATACCACGGCTGGGACTAATGATCTTCATTCTCTGCACATAGCTGTTGTCAAGTTCATATATATCCTTTCCAGTTAACCTCCTTAGACTTGTGTTACTGTTATACCAGAGGGATCTTGTGTTTGGTCTAGCAATCTTTACAGACCTCTTTTGTAGTACTTATTTTAATCAAAATTCATAGGTAGCTATCTGGATCCAGCTAGGCCATGTATTGTCGTCACAGAGCAAATAATTTCTCTGCAGATGATAGGAATACGGTAGGACAAGTTGTCTTTCCCTGTTTCTCCACTTTTCCTTGAAAAGAAACTTCTTGCTTTATCTAGAAGATCTCTGAGCTGCCCAAAATTACAGAGAGATCATGTTTTCTTGCTAGAAAGCTGTAAACAAATATTTAAAACATCCATTTTTCATTCCAGATAATGCAAGGGTCAGTGGGAGATTCCATGAGGACATGGGCAACTGCTCACTACAAGCCCACTGTATAGGGCCTTTGTCTCCTCTTTGTAAAATGGCATAATGTGCTGTCTCATGCTGGGGTGATAGTTACAGTAATGGAATTAAGTACTGGGAGGTGGGACACCTGAATAAAAGGGAGAACCAGGGGTTGTAGGGGTACGTACAAGGAGAACACAGTTGCCTCTTCTTAATTCCCTGGTAACTGAGCTTCAGTGCTGTACTGAAGTGTTCACTTCCTTTAACTAAACTTCTGCCTGACACTGACTGGCTTCTGCCTCCATCCTTGAAAAATAGCACATGAAGGAGAGGGAGGTTGATAAGCTTCCAGGAAGAGTGGCAGGAAATAATGTGCAGATTGCAGATAGGCAGCAGAGAAGCTCAGCAGGGTAGAGGATGTAGAGGCAGACTGAAGCCTTCCTGCTCTGTGGATAGATGGAGGAAGCCTTCTAGTTACCTTACTATGAAACAACAGTTCCTGACATCCCCCCCAAAAAACAACCATACCTAGGCGTGTCCTCTACAAAGATCCATTCCTGTAGGCGCCTGTTGTGGTTTAAGCCCAGCCAGCAACTAGGCACCACACAACTGCTAGCTCACTCCCCACCCTGGTGGGATGGGGGAGAGAATCAGAAGAGTAAAAGTGAGAGAACTCATGGGTTGAGATAAAGACAGTTTAATAAGTAAAGCAAAAGGCAGGCGTGCAAGCAAAGCAAAACAAGGAGTTCATTCACTGCTTCTCATCAGCAGGCAGGTGTTCAGCCATCTCCAGGAAAGCAGGGCTCCATTGCGTAGCGGTTACTTGGGAAGACAAACACCATCACTCCAAACATCCTCCCCTTCCTTCTTCTTCCCCCAGCTTTGTATGCTGAGCTTGACGTCATATGGTATGGAATATCCCTTTGGTCAGTTGGGGTCAGCTGTCCCAGCTGTTCCCCCTCCCAGTTTGTTGTGCACCCCCAGCCTACTCGCTGGTGGGGTGGTGTGAGAAGCAGAAAAGGCTTTGACTCTGTGTAAGCACTGCTCAGCAATAACAAAAACATCCCTGTATTTTCAACACTGTTTTCAGCACAAATCCAAAACATAGCCCTATACTAGCTACTGTGAAGAAAATTAACTCTGTCCCAGCAAAACCAGCACATTCTCCAAAATTTTTATTATTATTATTATTACCATTATTATTATTTTCTTCCTTTTCTGTCCTATTAAACTGTCTTTATCTCAACCCACGAGTTTACTTTTTTTTCCCCTGTGGTGGGTTGACCCTCGCTGGATGCCAAGTGCCCACCAAAGCCGCTCTATCACTCCCCTTCCTCAACTGGACAGGGGAGAGAAAATAAAATGAAAGGCTTGTGGGTCGAGATAAGGACAGGGAGATCACTCACCAATTACTGTCATGGGCAGAACAGACTTGACTTGGGGAAAAATTAGTTTAATTTATTACTAGTCAAATCAGAGCAGGATAATGAGAAATAGAACCAAATCTCAAAACACCTTCCCCCCCACCCCTCCCTTCTTCCCAGGCTTAACTTTACTCCCAATTTTTCTACCTCCTCCCCCCTGAGCGGCGCAGGGGAATGGGGATTTCGGTCAGTTCATCACACGTTGTTTCTGCCTCTCCTTCCTCCTCAGGGGGAGGACTCCTCACACTCTTCCCCTGCTCCAGCGTGGGGTCCCTCCCATGGGAGACAGTCCTCCACAAACTTCTCCAACATGAGTCCTTCCCACGGGCTACAGTTCTTCATGAACTGCTCCAGCATGGGTCCCTTCCATGGGGTGCAGTCCTTGAGGAACAGACTGCTCCAGCGTGGGTCCCCCATGGGGTCACAAGTCCTGCCAGCAAACCTGCTCCAGCGTGGGCTCCTCTCTCCACGGGGCCACGGGTCCACAGGTCCTGCCAGGAGCCTGCTCCAGCGTGGGCTTCCCACGGGGTCACAGCCTCCTTCGGGCATCCACCTGCTCTGGCGTGGGGTCCTGCACAGGCTGCAGGTGGATATCTGCTCCACCGTGGACCTCCATGGGCTGCAGGGGGACAGCCTGCCTCACCATGGTCTTCCCCACGGGCTGCAGGGGAATCTCTGCCCTGGTGCCTGGAGCACCTCCTCCCCCTCCTTCTTCACTGGCCTTGGTGTCTGCAGAATTGTTCCTCTCACATATTCTCACTCTTCTTTCTCTGGCAGCAATTGCTACTCCCCTGTAACTTCTTTTCCCTTTCTTAAATATGCTATCCCAGAGTTGCTACCACCATTGCTGATTGGCTCGGCCTTGGCCAGCGGCGGGTCCATCTTGGAACCCGCTGGCATTAACTTTATCAGACATAGGGGAAGCTTCTAGCAGCTTCTCACAGAAGCTGCTCCTGTAGCCCCCCCGCTACCAAAACCTTGCCATGCAAACCCAATGCATTCCCGATTCTCTCCCCTATCCCGCTGGGTGGGGGGAGTGAGCGAGCAGCTGTGTGGTGCTTAGTTGCTGCCTGGGGTTAAACCACGACAGTACCTCAGCGGCTTAGCACTCTGGGAATCTTAGTTTAGGCTGTTTATGAAAGGTAGACCACCTACGTGCAAGACTCTTGATGGTAATTTTGTAGCTACCGGTTATGCTACACTAGTTCAAGAAGAGCCATTTAGGTTTGTTCAGTGTTTTTCTGGACAAGAAGGAATGTTATAGTACAAAAGTTCAGTAAATAACAAGATTATATATATGCCCATTTGGTCTTGTGAAATTTTGCAATACATGTAAATATGCTATGGCCAGCATAGGAGAGAGTGGGCGTTGCCATGGAGAACAGCATGTGGCCAGTGAAAAGGCTCATACTGAAGAAGGAGTCTTACAGAGCATTCAGACTCAGTGTCCTGGTGACACAGAAAATAGAAAGTCAGGCTGGCCCTAGCAGGGATTTGGCCACCACGTGTCGCATCTGATTCTAATAAGAATATCTTTTTCCAAGACTTTGGAAGGAAAATTGTTTCCTTATATACAGTGTTGCAGTCAAAGGCACTGTTGTGATTGGTGTCAGTCAGACCCATTGTGGGAAGCTAGTATTTCCTACTGTGAAATAATAGCTTTTATATTAGGTTATCTACATTGTTCTGGTCTTTTCCATGAACACGTGGGTGGGCCTATAAGAAAAATTGTAGGTTGCAAAGATAATTATGGGCAATTCAGCATTGCCAGACCCTTGGTGAACAGTTAGCCTCCAACAGTGATTTCACTTTGATCCGCTTCCATCCTTGATGGAAGGTGTGATGAAACAGAGTAGATGGACACAATTAGATGTTCATTTTCATCTCAGTTAGTGTTTTGCATTAGGCCTTGTTGTGCACTGTTCTTGCTGGGGAACCTACAAAAAAAGTACTCAGGCATCCCTTGAAATATCTACTTTAAATTTTCTCTGCTCAGTTACTATTGCCTTTTAAACAGAGAAAGCTCATTAATGAATGTGGATTATCTGTTGTCAATGCCAGTTCTCAAAGAAACTGCTGCATGATCAAACCCAACCATCCTTCTCTTTGTGTATAACCTGTTTGAAGAACCAAAATTATTTTTTCCCCATGTACATTGATTAAAACACTTTGTGTGCAACATACTGAGTCATTATTTCTATGCAGCATATTCAGTCATTATTTCTAAAAGTGCTATAAAACAGAAGCTTCTGATCAAGTGATTCATGGCAGCTTCACTTTTTAACTTTTTCTTAAGCAGCAGAGAAAGGAATAAAGGTGTTGGTAAGATTGCTCCCAAACCTCTGCTATCGTCTCTAACTTCTGCATTCTTAATAGCAGTTGTTAATATAATTGCTGGTGTCTGCTTTTTTTTTTCTTTTCTTTTAATCCTAGTACAGTCTGATGTAACTACTCAATTTTTTCAAAAACACAATTAGTGCTGGAAAACTGGTAGCCAAGTCTTGTATCATGTGGAGGCATGTTGCTCTGGAGTTCTTCCTCCAAAAAACAGAGATATAGCTTCAGGTAATGAGGCCAAACCTTTATGCTTATGCTCTGGTGATCAGGCCTCATTTATAAAGATGCTTGTGTTGTTTCAGAGAGAGATTTGTCTTGTTTCTGCCTGAGTTACGGAGCAGATCTAATTGATAGATGCCTATGAGGTCATAATGAACACATGGATTGTGTGTAGATGCAGTATTTATCTTTTTTATTGAATTTGGTATAGAACAATTGGTAGACCTGACACTTAAGTGCCTTTGCCCTCTTTTCTGCACCCTGAACAAGTTGTAGGTCAGGAATTCTTCTTTCTTTTCACTTTTTCCTGTTACCTCTGGAACCTAAAGATAAAAATGTGATCTAAGGCTGCACGCTTCCTCTTCAGTAGGAATTGTGATCCTATTTTTTGTCTTGTTCTGGGTTAGAAATAAGGTAGGCTAGAGCTAGGAGACAGGAAAACCTTTCCTCCTAAAGGCTGCCAGCGAGTTGGAGAATGAAAAGAACACATGCTCCAGTCCAAAGCATATGTGAATGAGTGTCTCCCCCAAGGTCTTTTGCTTCACATTTTTTTCAGAAATGTGTCTGTCAAAGATTTGTGTCGTGTGGTGGATTTGGCCATGCCTGTGTTCAGATAAATAGTTGTTGGTCGCCCTACTGAGACTCCCATGAAAACTGCATCATGGGAATCTTGTGAGTTCAGTGAAGATACATGAGAGGGTTTTTGCTTTTTGAAGTGGGTATCTGAAACGGAAACTCTTGAAAAGACAGGAGAGCTAAATGGCTTATGTTCCTATTCTAGTGTTAACTTAATAAAATATCTTGTTATAGTGTCTCATGTTTCAGAGCACAGGGAATTCTTCTGTGGTTGGTGGTTTTTTTTTTTTCCCTATGGAACTTGATAGCAGTCTGGTTTTGATTAGACAGGGAATACAGCCAGTTAATAATAGATGGTATTTAGAGCAGAGAATTTACATACTTGCTAATGACGTCTGCGGTGTCACAGTGATCTTGCTGATGTCCAAGTGGTAAGGTAGTGTGAAACTTGATCTGGTTATTATGTGAAATGTCTATTCAGTTGAGGAAAAAAACTGACTTCCTCTATCCTTAATAGTGTTGGAGGGGTCTCTGTTCAGTATTAACTGAAAAATTTCATTCATCCTTTTAATAAAGATATAGCAACACAGACATACGAAACTATTGTGTTTGAAGAGATAGCTATGAAATAGAACACAGTAAATATTTCTGAAATTAATTACCTTGATATGTAAAATAAGATTCACAATTAAAGTCTTTAACAATTGGGTTGGTTCCTCTTTTGGTGCTAGCTGACATCGGGATTCCATCTGTGCCTGCAGACCTATTTCATCCTAGAAATGCATAGAGAGATAAGTGGTGTATATGCGTGTGCCCATCCATATGCATATGATATTCAATTAATGTGCAGCTGTATAACTTTGCCTCCATTATGCTGTGTTTGACTGTGATCTCATGAGAAGAGAATTAGCCTGCTGCTTGAACAACCCGAGGTAGTTAAATCTCAGTCTGGTTCATACCTATTCATATTAACAAACTGACGCTTTCCCTCATGCAGGGTTTCACATATCTGCTCCTTCATTAAAGCTTTGCTGCTCTCCATATTTGGTATAAATACATCTGCTGGCTGTATATCTGTCATACAAAATACATAAGAAATGCCGTACTTCAGAATCAGCTGCTTTACTTCCTTCACGTTTCAGCCCTAAGTACAGGCTCTGTACTAAGTATATGGAATTATACAAATACCAAATGCATACATTATGGCTATCCATAACATCCATTATAGCAGCTGTTAAGCAGCTCTCTGCTCCTTTGTGATTAGGGTAGCTGTAGCTCATTTTCTGCCTCTTTTGATAAGTTTGGAGTCTCAATGATAGTCAATGTTTGTCTTTCCATTTGCACGGTAAAAATGATACTTGGTCTTAGAAGTAGATTAAATCATAACATTATTCTGAGGCATGGTTTTTTAGGAGATGTATTTTCTCCCATAAACAGTGTCTTGTGCCACGTAACACTGGAGCATGGCTGTAGAGCTACTGGAGGCATTTTGCTTCTGAGTGACCAGACTTTGTAGAAACAGATGACATCTAAATCCTCGACTTGAGCACTGTTGTTAGTTTATCCAGTACAGAGACCACTCTAATCTGCTTTGAAGAGGACAGCAGAAGAGTTTACAATGGAAAAGGTATTTTCCTCAGTCCAGGATGAAATAATTCAACTGTGTAAGGTATGAAAGCAAGCTCATCAGATAAAGCACTCCAGATTCTGATCACACATCCAAAAAAGGTTTGTTCAAACTGGTGTGGCATAGAAAAGATGTTTAGTGGAAAGATGGGACACGCCTTCTGAAAGAAGACTTAAGACTTAGGCCTAGCAAAAGGAAGGTTGAAATGATTGCTCCTTCAGGGCGTGATAGGTCAAGGAAAGTCTGTGCTGAGGAGGAGGCCTCTGGCCTGCAGCACGCTTAGCAGGGTGTCCTTTCAAGCATTAGCACATTTCATCTTATCCCCTTGCAGTCATCTCTGCTTGAAGCATGTTGCTGGTATGTCTCCTGGATGCTGCCTAGATAAATCTCTTCATCCTGCTCCATCTCCTCTGCTTTTAAGCCTGCCAAAGTCTCATCTTGATTTGGGATCCTGAAATGTTTTGAGCCTCTCCCTTTGGCTTTTAGTTTCTGAAAGAATAACCAATTCCTTTATCTGAATAGTCTCACATCTGGGAATAAGAATAGCTTAAATAACACTGTCTCTTGGTATTTGGGCCTTTCGCACTGCTTTGATTCCTTTGTCAAATCCTTTTGGTCTGCTAATAGCTACCCAACAGAACCAAAAGATACAGAATGTCATTGTATTTGTGATGGATATTTCCACATACGTTGTACCAAGCATGGTTGTGGACAGTAGGGAAGAAATTACTCTGCACTCTTCTGGTTGATCATTTGCAATAATACAGCAGTCTGCTGTTGCAAAGACAAAGCAGGATAACAGGGCTTCTAAGGTAACATGATGATTCGATGTATATGCTCCATCCACAGAGGGAATGTTGCAGCAATGCTGACTCACTTTAAACCCTAGGGAAATATTGGTTTGGCTGCACTTCTGCAATCGATTGAAATTGTAGCTAACATCTCTGGTTATTCAAGATGCTTTTTTCCTCCTACGTAACTGATCTACAGTTTGTGGACTGGGGGACTGGTTTGTCGCAACTTATTGTGGCTTCTGAGCTTTTTAGACCTGTTATCATGCGGACCGAGTAGTGTGGGTGTCCTTTGGGGTGGATCTGAGGAAGCTTTGTAGAAAGGTTTGTGTGGTTGTGGGGAATTAAAGACAGTAACCACTGTACAGTTCTGGAGTTTTTGATCTCTCTTATGTATGCCTGAGAAGTGTTCATGTCTGGTAAGAATATATTGGGGTTGTCAAAGACAACAGTTGTTCTTTAAGGCTCACTTTCCAAACTGTGGCCTATTAGCACATCTCTCACATTATTTCTGTTCAGTGCTTCTTATTCAAACTAGTTCTGCAGGGAACAGGGAAAAAGTTTATATTTTAGATTACTGTCTTTAATTTTTTTCCTCTTGAAAAATCCCCATTAATATGACACAGCATAATTTTCACAGGAAGTCTGAATTTTTCAGGTCCTGGAGAAGATTAGTGCCAAATAAGAAAACCTTTTGAAGTTCAGAAAACTTTCTGCAGTACAAGGAACTTGACACACCTGTCTGTCAGAAAGTTTTTGTTTCACAGAAACCATTCAAATTGGAAGAGATAAAGTTCGTCTGGCTTTTAAAATATATTGATGAATAATGTACGTCTGAACACTTCATTAGAATGAAACTTAGTCCACTGCCTTGGTTAATGTATTTCATAGCACTTTCCCTTTTCTGTGATTTAATCTTAAATTACTTGGTTCAGTTATTGGTGTATATTTAAAAAAGGAAAAGAAACATGTCTTGCAAAAAGTTTAGTTAGAGTGCTTGCAACTAATGTTTATTTTAAGTTGCTTAGATACAAGATACAATCCCATAGTAAGCACAAGCCTTGGCTTTGAAAATACTCCTTATGACAACTGTTCTTTATTTGGAAACTAGAGACAACTTTTTTCTTTTTTTCTTTTAGCTGTTATTTTAAATAGGCTTGGTAGTAGTATGAAATACACAATATATGTTCAGTTTGAAAAATGTTTATTTTTGTATCAACAAAGTCCTGATGTCACAAAGTTTATATGCTTTGCCCTGATACTTGCAAAGACAGTCCACTTGTATGCAACTATTGCTAACAGTTGTAGTGAGCATCACTTTGTTTCTTAAGTGCACTTGATCTAATTTTTTTCATGGATTGCTGACTTTTGTGCTCTTTTTACAAAGCATTTATGAATCCTGACTCACACATGAAAATGTAAGGAGTGCTTTGATTTGCTTGTGACTTGACGAACAATATTGTACTGTTTTTAGGTCATACCTATGATCTTTCCTTCTCCAGAAGGCAGCTAAGATTCTTCTGATACTTTGAAGACACCTACTAGGAACTTAGTTGCTGTGTGAAGCTATAGTTATCAGAAGTGTAAGGACAAATCCTTATGTAGTTTTTCATTATGTGAAGGGGGCATATGGGAGGTAGAGTGAAGGACAGACATAGCAAAACCATATCAGCTAGTAGGAATACACCCAATTGCTACTGTCAGTGGCATGTGTTACACGGGTAAGTCTCCTCACGCCTGAGATGTTCTGGAGGAAGCTCTTGCTGTGTTTGGGTACATTCTCCCTGTTCTCAGCTGCAGAAGATGATCCTGGAGAGGTGACCAGACTGGCATGAGATAGCTCAGCATTTCTACACACAACAGTCAGCAGGATTAGTGTATTGAGATGCCCTCGCTCTCCGCCGTCTGAAAGCAGCTAGAGGGAATGAGTTCAGACAGTAGAGGTTCAGGAATAGTAATGGTTAATAGGGAAGACAGACAGGATAGAATAGGCTAATAGATTTCACTGCGAAGTAGGGATTAATTTATGGATGAGGGAAAAGGGAATAAGAGTGCTAAGTAAATAAAGCGTTTAAGAGCAACAAAATATCTAACTGTGCTGGCAGGTGTAAGTGAACACTAAAACCTGTGTTATAGGTATTCTTGAAACAAATTTGTAGTACAGAGGTGTGGGTGTGATACAGGCTGCTTTGATCAGTCAATAGCATTGCTGTCTAAGAATAGCAGGCTGTCCAAGGCAATGATGGACACCAGTCAGGTTCCACGCTCAAGCAACTACATCTTAAAAATGCTGCTGTGTCAGGTAGTCTTATTCACTTGGGAGTTTCCATGCTGTGGTACTCTTTTGAAATGCAGGTGTCATTGAACCTGACAATTTTGCCTCACCCTGTTCCTCATCCCACTCATGTCTGGTATTCTCTGGCCTCCCTTGAAGCCCAAGAATTTGGGGAACAGAAAAATAACAGATAGCAAGACTTGTGACTAAGACATTTGCAGGATTTGCAGACTTTTGGAATACAAGCTCCCCTATGGTTGCAGGGAGCACCTTGGGTTGGCAGTTCTGTCTGCTTAAAATCTCAAACAGCATAAAACTGCTTATTTGGGTTTTTCAGGCAAAAGGTTGGGTTCTGCTTCTATCTCTTGAATTGCCCATTTAATTCTAGTTTATGCTGGCTAAAAGTAAAAGCTGGTGCCTTGTGGTCAGGCAGGGCTGATCCAAGAGTGAAGCAATGGGGAAACAATTGGTTTTTTCCTTATTGACTTTATTAGTGCGGTAACCCTTTCAAGTACACACCAAGTGCCGGAAGCGTCAATTCAGTGCCCCTGTGGTGGGGAGTGCTAAGGGTTCAGGAAGGATTAGATAGGGGAATAGTGGCTGTGTGTACACATAAGATCCCTTGAGAACAAGTCCCAGCACCAGTAAGGCAAAACTCCATGGCTTTTGTCCTGTGACATAAGCTCTAGTTTAGCTGCAACGTAGGATACCACCTCATCAGATCTCAATTAAGATGTTGTGAGGTGTATGTTCTGATCTTATTCACCAAAGTCTAATCAAAGCAATGGATCTTTTTATGCCCTTCCGAAAAGAAGAGAGATTAAATTAGGCTGGGAATGTCTATCAGCAGAACTTTTGTCTTAGTAGCAAAAGAAACTGTTTATTGTAAAGACACTGTCACATGATGGCAGTGGCTGTGTTGTTGCCATAAAATTGGAGAAATTAAACACTATAATGGAAAGCTTCTGTAAATGGGGTCGTTCAGGCCAGGCATTAAATTAACGAGCAACATAGTTTGGCTTCTTTAATGCTGTGAGCATCTTTTAGTCTGAGGCTTTAGTCTTCCAAAGGAGGGGGTGTGTATATATTTGTCATGTCTTATTTTAAAGTATTGTCATTCTTCAGACCCTGCTATTAATGACAGCTTTTTTCCCTCTAAATTTTCTGAGTTAACATTTTATTAGAAAATTATGAAAAGGGAAGCCAGGGAAAGGCTCTGATGGCACATCTCTTAACCCTCAGGCTAACGAACTGTAGTTCCTTAACATATATTTCTGAGGCAGTGGCATGTGCTGTGAAAAGGCAATGCACTGTGGTGGCAGTGCTGCTTTTGTAAAATAAAACCAGTGCTTTTGATACTTTGAGAGGACCCTTTATGGTGAAAATCCTGCAGGTGGACTCTCACAGAAGAGGTAAGTGAGAGGCAAAATAGGACCCAGCTTCCTCTTGCAACATTGAGCCACAAATAATCTGCTAAGCACTAGGTACTGTCATGCAGGATGTTTTTCTCCCAACTTGCCAATCAAATTAATTTCCATTAGTCATCGAGTCTGAGTACTGAACATGGAATGCATTTTTCCTAAACAAGACATTCTCTTTGGAACAGAAGCTAGAGCTACAAATTTTATGAGCGCTGAAATATCCATGGCAGTGTTTTAGTTTTCCTCTCTTCATTGCTGAAATTCCAGTACTGGAGCTCAGAATACTGTTCAGATGTATAATACTATCAAGTCAGTAGATTAAGACTTTTCAGGACCTTAATATAAAAGATATGTCATAATTTTGTTCTTGAATATCTGCTGTATTGTCAACGTGTTGTAGTGGCGTTTGACATCGGTATGAATCCTGCAATACACATTTCTATCTCTTTTTTTTTTTTTTTTCTTCCCCCCCCCTGCAGTTCAGATGGAGAAAATGGAACAGATGACAAAAGAAAGGCAGGAAAATCGCCTACTGTGTTGCTGCAGACCACTACCTGTGAAATGGAATATTTTGATGACCGGAAAAAAGTTGATGTTGCTAGGTAATATCAGAAATGCTGTCAGTTTTCTCCTAGTCAGATAATCAGAATGGTTACAACCCATTCAAGAAGCTGCACTGACTAGCAAGATTTATCAGGCATCCTACTTGTGGGTTAGCTTGCACACTATGCAAGTAAACAGGAATCGGAGCCACCTTCCAGGGGTTGCTCTCTTACCCACCACAAGCAGTCAGAATAGTGGGAATTTAGACTTCTGGCTGGCTTAGCTTCCCTGTTCTAGGAAAAAATATATTGCACTGTTTGTTGCCACTGCTAGTTACATCCCTTTCACAGTCAATTTGACAGGCAGTCAAACTAAGCTGCAGTTTGAGTCCTGGGCTGTTCCCAGAACACTTTCATGCTGGAATATTGATTGTCTGTGGTAAAACTATGACAAAAGTTTTAATTTTGGACTCTATGCTGTATATTGCATCGGGTTATTGTAATGTCTCTGCAAAAACGGTCATTCTTCCTTTGTTGGAGAACTGGAATGCGTTTGAAACTCTTCTAAAAGAAAACAAAATAATACTAAAATCCCTCTTGGAGGGCTTGAATACAAATTTTGCATCCCTTTCACTTTGTCAACTGAGCAGCCAATGCAAAAGTCAGCAGTCAACCTGACACTGGTTTTGGTCACAAGGCAGATATTTGAAAAACATCACTTAATTTCCTGAAGTGTCTTGGAGGAGAAGGTATTTGAAGAAATACGTGATTACTTTTTTCTTTTTTTGCAAACTCTCCTTCCAGTCTTACCTCTCACATACAATGTAATTGTGTGCTGGTGAGGGATTGGTATAAGTTTTTTGTAAGGCTCACTGTTCATTTCAGTTTCACCTGTACTTTACATAGGGACACAAATACATGTACACATGTATTTTAGAGTTTTCTTCTGTGAGGGATGACCTGAGATATGCAGCCAGTCCCCCTGCTGTCTAAATGAGTTGTGCTGTACAATCTCTTTCCTAAATCCAGCTATATCTCCATTAGACTTGGGGGTTCTCTTCCTCTCACCCTTACAGTTTTTACTGGAAATCCTGAACCTCTCAAGTTTAGGAAAGTAAAGAAGACTTACTGTGCAGGGTAAGTTGCAGTAATGGAAACTTTTGTAGCACCTTTCTTTCCCCGTTGAGTCTTTAGCACAACATGTTCTTCAGGTCATTCAGTATAGGAGTCCTGTGTTGTGTTTTTCCTTCTGCTCTTCAGTCTGCATCTGAAGGCCTCTGAAAAAGAGTTACCTTATTTTTATAGCCTGTTGATATGCTTTCGTTCTGTGCTAAATAGCTCTCAGGGATAATGTTCTTCTCTTCCTGATTTATGAAACACTGTTATCCCACCTCTGGTTTTGTTTTTCTGAACAGTCCATGCCATTAATTTCTCCTGTATAAAACAAACAAAACTTATTTTCCCAGGCATCTGCAGAGACTTTTGTCTGTACTTGTTCTACTCTAGAGTTGTTGGTTTTTTTCTTGGTTTTTCCAATGTGAACGGCTAGAGCTGTACAGGTACAGCTTCCTATACAACTGGCACTCACAATTCCCTTTCATCTCCTCTAGGATTGCTGGCTATCTTAACGATTTCATTACACTATACTACACAGTTCATAGCCATCCTGTGACTTGCGGACCTTTGTTTCTTCTCTGTTGCACTTTCCAAATGAGCTCGCATTTTGCAGTACAAGTTCATAGCTTTCAGTACACTACCTTGCATTCTCAGCTACTAAGTTTTATCTTACTTTATCTTGGATTAGTGTTAGTATTTCACATGTTACCGAGAAACAAACGAACATGGAGCTAAGCTCTGTGACAATTCATTAAGATGTAAAAATGTCTTGAACTTTTTTTACTTCCTTACAACTAGTAATTTAGAATATTCCTTCTAAATTAAAAGATGACCTTCAGTGAGGGCTGGCATGGTTTAAGAATAAGATATACTCCTCTTTATTGGTGCATAATCCGTGATGAATCAGATAATAGTTATTAAAGGATTAACATGTTTCATGGAAAAGCACGTCCTGTTGATAACTTACCAAGACTAATGAACTGAGGCCAAGCTTATATGGGATGCCTTTTTTAATCTTCAGGACAAAGAGCAGCACAGATAGTCCACTCCTGACAATGGATATCAAGAATGACTCCAAGATTGAAAGGAAAAAACGTGCCTCAAATCAGGTAGGGCAGAGGATGGACTTCTTTGTTTATATATAGTAAGAGTAAATACATAACTAGCATGAGAGCCCCCTTGTTTAGCAATATTATAGTTCATGGTTGTATAAGGACGTAAGTTCCTTTTTCATCAGTGTGTTAGAGTGTGGGTAAAGTAGGTTACAGACTTAATAGCCACATAGCAAAAAGGAGGCTTTATTGTAAAACAAGTGGGCAAAATGAGAAGGTATTGGGAGGACAGGAAGTGGAATGGGTCACTTGATTGTAAGACTATCTAATAAGGTATGTGTCTCTGGGTGTGGGGCTTTTTGTTTTTCAGCTGAAGGCAAATGCACACTTTCATAAGCTGTTTGTAGATGTTCCCATTGATGAGCCACTGAAACAAAGTAAGTATTAACCCCCTTACTGGCTGTGGATCTAAGATAATGTTGTTACCTGCCAACTGTGGTGATGTACAAGAGGGACTACCTAAATTTTAAAAACCTTGAACTCCAGCTGCATAGAGCTACAAGGCCTTCATCTGCATGCAGTAGGTGTTTTTGTTGTAATCTTGCAAAACTTAAATCTTCAGATGTTGGGCATCTTTGGGAATTGTAGCCCACTTTGTACTTCTTAGCAGAGTAACCTAGTGCAAAATTTTTTCATACTGAAGCTTCCTTACTAAAGGCAGTACTTAATTGAAACAGCACTGGTCAAGTGACTAGCTTGAGTTTTGCTGTTGATGATGCTTTAAGATTTAAAAACACTGGTAGGAGAAGGACAAAATGTTTAAAGACTCTACTGTTCTCTGTGGTAGTTATAACAAGTGAATTCTATATAGATATGTATAACAAATGTTTCTTGAAGGAATACAAGGAAGGCGGTTCATGAGTGAGAAATGGTTTGCTCAATGGCTGTGAAGTAAAAGCAGTATTAATTTACATGTGTTGTACCTCTGTTTGTCATCTAGTCCAGACAACTGCTATAGAGCTAAAAGTTTGAAGCTGAAACCTTTCATTAAGCTCTTTACATTTACATAATATAGTTACCTGAAAGCTAGTCAAAAAGTTTATAGGAAGCTAGGTGGTACTCTCTCAGAAAGGATTCTTGGCTTCTGGGGGCCAGTTGCATGTTATTACGCATTTCAGTCTTTGTCCTTCAGATATTTTGAGCCTAAACTTAGGCCTGTGAAATCTTCTGAGCTTGTCAGTATTAGTTGAACTTATTGAATATTTCAAGGTTTGACAATGTTTATCAAAAGGTATAAACCTAAACGTATTATGGCTTTGAAAAAAGAGCAAAACAAAAGCCAAACTGATAACAGTAGGCTTGGGTTGTGGTTACCTTAAAGATTATAGAGTATCTATTTGTTTCAGGCTTTACCTGTGCTCTGCAGAAAGAAATTCTGTACCAAGGAAAGTTATTCCTTTCTGAAAACTGGATTTGCTTCCATTCCAAGGTTTTTGGTAAAGACACTAAGGTTAGTAAAATCTTTATGTACAGAACGGTAATGCTATTCCTTAACAATTTGTTCATCACCAGAAGTTCACATTATTATGCAAGGCTAGAATACTACTAATACCTCTAAGTATTATTGAATACAATCACTGTTCAGAAGTGATGCCCAAAAGTCACTCTAGAACTGGAGCACTATTATTATTAAAGATTGAGTTTCTCTCTTAAGGACTTCCTGTCTGAAAAAAAAATACATGAAAGGAAAGGATCTGACATGCAGCAGTGAGGGCATTGCTAAGCCCATGTAGCATCAACTGTACAAAAATGTCTCTCTTGGGCTAAGTATGGAAAAGAGGAGGAGGAAGGAAGGCTGAAAAGTATAAGGACTACAAGACTGTAGTTGGGGAACTGGAGGGAAGGATCAAGCATATTAAGACAATTAAAGAGGAAGAACTAAAACTGGCTTCTGAGTTGAGTGGCAAAGGTCTTTGAGGGATTCTTCCAGCACTCCTGTTCTGCAAAAACAGAGAATGGGGAAAGAAAAATGAGTTTGCTAGGTTTTTACTTGTGAGCCTAATATGAAGAGCAGAAATGGGACATAACAATCGGGAAGATCCTAATTTACAAGATCATCATTTGCTCTTTCTTGATGCAGATATGACCCACCTAAGGCTCGGGCCCCTTGTGGTGAATGATATGCATACAGATAAAAATAAAGCCTTTCCAAAAAGATTTGTGTTCTGGTTCTGTTGACTTAGAGCTTTTGGAGTGGTTTTGTTTACATAAACTCTGCTTTGTTTTTGAGCTTTTATTGGGAAACAGCTCGATTTGCTGCAAGGAATTCTTTGCCTTCTTTCTCGAGTACTTCCTTGAACAAAGTTCCTGGTTAGATCCAAACCCTTTGTCAGTGAATTCGGTGCTGATACCAGTTTAGAAGTTGACAGTATCTCATTTCTCTGCTGTCAACCATTTTGATGGAACACCATCTATCTTTGAAAGGACTTTTAAGAAGGTGGAATAGGTTTAAAGAATGCTTAAAATTATTAATGACACGTTGTTCATAGTGACCTTATGGGTTAGTGTGTTTTACTGCTTGGCCCAAGAAACTGAGTTATTGTTGTTCCTGGTTAATGGATTCTATTAGTTATAGGCAGTACGTTAATGTGGATGGTGTGTATGTCGGTGAAAGCCATGTGGCACAAAGGAAATAAGAATTAACATATGGTTGGATACTGTCATTCATAATTAGTAACAGCTGTCTTGGCAGTTAGTTTCATTAAAATTGAAGCTGCTGTTCACCACAAACAAGTGTGACTACTTCAAACTGTGGGACAGCTTTCTAAATTCAAACTAAGCTAAATGTATACAAAAATCTGGTAGAACTCTACCAAGTAGACTAGAAAGACCTGGAAAAAAAGATGCAGAATGATAATGATGTAGTACTAGGAAATTATCTTTGTCAACAGGGTTGTAAATGCAGGAATATATACATATTTATGTATACGATGAAAAGGGAAAACATATTACAAGATAGGGTAGACTACACAGTATTTGTAAATGTGGCTACAGTGGTATTCCACATTATTCAATTCTGGGTCATTGTTTTCAGAAAACATTGCAGGGAAAATTAAGAGTGAAGGGGGTAGGCCTGATCATTTACTTCCAGCTGTCTTCCCCTACCCCTGGAACACACACTTAAAGCTTTGTTCAGTCACATACAGCAGGCACAAGTTTTTAGGAGTACCATCAACAAAAAAGCAGGAAAATCAGGGTTATAATGAAAAATAATGTAATGGAAGGGGGAGGGAGAAATCAAGCTTGACAGGAAGAGGAACATTCTTAGCAGTCAGATACACTGACAAAGTTTCCAAGGCACACAACCTCTATTGCTTAGAACTTGTAAACAGTTTAAGCTTTGTGATAAAGTGGTTTATGGTGAGAAATAGCAGGTCTACACGTTCTAACAAATTTTTCAACATGAATTCTTCTACATGCAGAATTTTTTTTATTGAAAGCTTTGGTGGAGGGAATAGCCATGCAAGTCAGGAGATTTGAGTCTGCAGTGTAAACACTGTGCATATTCAAAAAATAAAAGATTGCTTCTACAGGATTGAATAGACTTTGAAAGACATCACTGTCTTTCCAGGTAGTTCTGTTTTGGCTATATATATTGGCCTTGAGTCTTTCCTGGAGCTAAGCATTATCTTACGCAGTTTAGTTGCTTTCCAAGTTGCCTGCAGGTAAACCTTGTTTCCTGAAATAATTCTTACTCCAGATAGAAATAAAGTACTTTGCAGTGATTTTACCATTTTAATCTATTGCTGGGGTAACAGTGCAGTAAGCAAGTACTTAATCCCACTTAAGTACACTTTAGTCTTGATTACAGTAATGTTATCCATCAAAATAGCATGCAGTAGAATGCCATTAACATCTCTGATTTAAAGGTCTTTGAGGTGAACTGAACCAGTTAGAAAACTTCTAAGCTGCTTTTTTTATCATTACCATTAGCAGGATTTCTGCTGAAAAATCTTCTGGTTTGGTTTGGTTTTGGTTTGTTGTTTTGCTTTGTTTTTTTTAAAGTTATACAGATTCTGTTCTGACTAGCTGAGGATTCTGGGTTTTTCCTATCAAACACACATCATAGCTGCTCCCTTCTCCCCACTTCCAGAAAAAGCTGTTTTGAAAAGTATTGCAAAAACTTAGCGGAATGATACGATGTCCAGTTTAAGAAGAAAAGGTATAGTGGAGGACCTGTTTAATTACCCATTTTCAAAAGACGTGGCTCCTGAAGCAGGACAAATAGAGTTGAGATGTTAAAAAATCAATAGAACAAATGGTGACCAGATTTACAGATTCTTAGACCCAGGCCTGGGACTAAGCATAATTAAAATTATATGCTTTGGGTTGGTTTGGTTCTCTTCTGCTAGCACACCTTTTTTAAATGAAACTAAGTAGCGAGTAAAGAGCGAGTTTCTAGCCCTTAGATGACAAGCAGATACTTGACTAGCCATGCTTCAACAGTGGTTGGCAATCTTATACCCAGACTAATGTACAGAAATACATTTTTTGTTACCTGAAACAATTTTTTATTTCATGACTTTGTGTTGCTGTTCTGAACACAAGTTAACAAGGTTTTATGAAACTGTGCGCAGAATACCTTCATTCTCCTTCTGCACTGACATGTGGTTTTAATTCAGTGTTGTGATTGCTCGTTGAACAATCTTTGGACACTTTTAATCTTGCTTCCAAATTTCTCAGGTAGTTGTGACAGTGTGTGCCAAAGGAATTTTTAACAGGAGCTGTATCTTAATCATGTGTATCCAGGATTATTATATTTGCCTAACTTGCTGAACTCCAGGCTTTTCAACTGAAAGTCAGACCAGGTATTTCGTCCTTTGTAATACAGGGTTTATAAGAAGAGCCCATGCAGAATATCTGAAGTGAAATACTCTGAAACTTAGCAGGCATTAAGCTAATGGGGTTGGATGTAAACACAAAGCAGGAAGGAAAATTGAGAACTTTTCAGTGTAAATGTAGACAGTCTGGATTGCACACACAGGAATCAGTTTAAGTAAGTCAGTGGGTGTGTGGGTATTGGATCTTTCAACAGTACTGAAGGACGAGCTGTTTACTCAGCTGCTTGTTGCAGACTAAAGGATCTGTAAGTGGTGGGAAGACTTTGTTCATTCTTCAACAAGCCTCTCTTGTCTGATGTGTTCTGAAATGTTTTGTTTCTAAACAAAGAAGCCTAGCTTTAAGACTGTTTTTTTCTGCAGATCTACAGTGAACTAAGCCTGTAGTCTTCTAAGAGCCAGAAGGGATCAGGAAAGGAAGACATAAACAAAAGCCTGGACTGGCATCTGATAAAAACAGGAGTAAAAATAGTTAAGAAATAGTAATAATCTGAAACCATGCCTGTTCCATATGAAATATTAGTAATCAGGGATGTAGTGGAGAAATCTTTAAATGAAGAGTGTTGAAGGTCTGGCTTATCACAGTTAGTAGGCTGGCTCCTTGTGAAAGAGCATGCAGATTTGTGTGCCTATATTGGGACTCTAACACTACATTGATCTTGTTTCAGATTAGTATACCTGTGCTCTCGGTGACGCTTTTGAAGAAAACCAAAACTGCCCTTCTTGTGCCAAATGCTCTGATCATAGCAACAGTCACAGATAGGGTAAGTACTGGTAGAGGGCGAAGCTATTGCACTCTGCCTGCTTTCTTTTTCATTTTTTTTCTACTTCCCCCCCTGAGCCCCTTGACAGTAATATGAGGGATTCTTGAAAGTGCCAAGTGGCCACTTAAACAGCTATAGGAATTGATGACGTGGGGATTTAGACTTAGGACCCTGAAGGATCTGGTTTCTTAGAGGACGATTCTAGCTGCTTCTTCCTCCTCTCTTGTGACAGGCAAGGACCATTTTTTTTCATCTTACTGGCTCCTTGTCTTTTTTCTTTGGATCTGCAGTAGATGAAGCTGTGTAGAACTTGGTGAGAAAATAAGAAATGGAATCTCTGGTTGCCACCTGCTCTCTGTAGTCTGTCATTCCCCATTCTCCAAGACTGCTGTGTAGTAGCACTGGAGGAACTGAAACAGCTGGGTCAGGAAGTGCATGCACAGAGGCTTACGTGCCTTGTTGTCAGCTCTGACAGTATTCTTTCATTTACCTGGGTCTCCTACCTGACCAGCAATACCTTAGATGCACAAAATACAGTTGCTTACAGTGATACTCAGGAATAGTAATTGCATCAATCAGTAGAAAATGTGATTATCCTAAGAGCAGCTTTAGAACCAGCCCATTTTCATTGCACAAATATTTTGTGGATGCAGGAGACTGTACAAAAAACAAGCTGGGTTTTGTTTTTTTTTTAAAGGGGTAGGTAAAACATAGTTTGTGAAGTCTTTTTAAAAAAAGAACAGATCTGGACTATGCTCTGGTTCCTGCAGCAGAATGTGGTAACTTTCATGTGCCTGTTCTGTGTTCCTTGTGATTAACCTCAGGTCATACGCTTAGCAGTGGAGGTTTTTCCTGCTATATGAATGTTCTTGAAAATACTTACTTGATCAGCAAAACCACCTGTCAGTTTCAGTTAGGCAACAGGAAGCTTGTACTGTATGCCTCTTCTCAAACAGTTTTGAAACTTCTGTTTTTCAGTACGTGTTTGTCTCCTTACTCTCCAGAGATACCACCTACAAGCTATTAAAATCTATCTGTAGACATCTTGAGGTAAGTGCTAATGGGAGTGAAGATGGTATGTAGCTTTGTGTTCGTTATCACTGCTTTTCTACTTTTAAATGCTAGGTGGTTTCTGAGTGTGTTCCTTGTTAATACTGCTGGTTTTTTCAGGACACAGGCATGGGCAACAGTCCAAATCCCTCTTCTACAGAAAGCTTCAGGGCTGATCGTCCTTCAACTCTGCCCTTGGTAAATGGCTTGGATGTTTGTTCTTTTGTTGCATGGCACCTTTCATTGCAAGTACTACTTATAATGTCTGAAGAAAGGAAACTGAAGGAAATCATGACATCTGTTTCTGAAATTTCCATGAGTTTTTTAACATTAGGAAGCAGTGGGATGATTAGCATAGTTGTAATTTGATCTGATCACATGCAGTATATACACATGAGTATGCTTTGGATATATTCCACAGGTCTGTATGCTCTACATGTCTCTCTTTAGCAGTCAGGTTTCACAGCACTCTGTACTGACTTAAAGTTGCTTCTTCCTCTGCCATGAACAGTTTTTGAAGTGTTTGTAGTTGCAGTCCTTCCTCTGTGAGCCAGTTCAGACATCTGAAAGAGCTGTGTAGCCACATGTGATGACCAGAGTCTAATTCTGGTAATGCCGGTCCTGGAATTCTCAGTTTGTCTAACTTAACAGTCTGTCTTTTGTACACAGACTTAATCTCTTCACTTAAATGAAGGCAGGGGATGAGGCTTGAATTCTGGTGATCATACGGGGTTTATTTTGCTAACTTGATCTCAACATCTTGATACCAGAGATTGTTCCTGGTTAAACAGTTTTAAATCTGTAATTGTTTGTTCAGTTTCTAGAGGGAGGACAGAGGAATAAGGTTGTTTAGATTTAGAAGAGGGCTGAGCTTTCTTGTGACTCTTCCTCCCCATCAGGATTTCAATGAAGACTATTCTGATCTGGATGGAATAGTGCAGCAGCAGAGACAAGAGACGGAAGAGTCCAGCAGCACAGGCTCACAGACCCCAGAGCTGGAATGCTTCCAAGGTGAGTGGAATCATGGGGCCCCAAGAAAATGAGAAAAGCTTAGCTCTCAGTTTTGCTTCTGTAATCCCCTTCTGATGTGGAATCTACATTCTCCACAGTCCTGGAGAATTACATGGTTTTTAAGGTCTTCCTCAAAGCCACAATAGCGACGTTCCCATTATTATATCCCATTGCAATCCAGACTCAGGCAATCACTTGGATCTGATTTGTCAGTACTGCCTCCAGCTGCTTATCCATGTACTATCTGCTCCCCACATCCCCCATTAGTTATGCTAGCAGAGATATAATGTAGGAGATGTTCCTCCTTTAAAACAAAAACCAAACAAACAAAGAAAACCCCCTATTCTAAAGTAGTTCAAGACACACTGTAACTTCTTCTAATCTATACAAATAACATTCTGTACCGTGGTGGCTTTTGGTCATCAAAAAAGTTATTTTTGACATGTTTTTGTGGGTTTTTTTTTTAAACCCTCATTTTATTCTTTGCAGTTATTAAGACACTTGAAGATACTGTCCAAAATTGTTCTTTCTTAACACTGCTGTTTGTAATCTCATATGCCTCAAGTTCTTCGCCTAATTAGCAGAAATGCTGTGTAGAAACTCACTGCATATAAGTTTATAAGTACAGCAGAACTTGTTTTATGTAGCACATGCCGAATGTTATTAGCAAAACCTAGGGTATTATTCTGCTGTACAATTAATATATATTAACATATTAATGTGTTGTTATGCTGTTATTACTCTGGGTTCCATCTTGACTGTAAAAGAATATGTATAATAAGAAACTTTTACCGTTACTTTTAAATGAAACACCTTTTTTTTTAATAGCAGTTTTCTGTCATTAGTTTTAATTAACTCTTCTTCTTTGCTGTGTCTTTTGTTCAGTGGTATGATTTGGGGCTATTTGCTTTCATTGGTCTTTGGTATTTACTCTGTGTGTGTTTTTAATTGTTTGGTGGTGTTTGTGAAGGAGTAACTAAATTGTGGTGTCATCACTTGACACATGAATGCTTCTGAATAATGATTTAACTTGCTGTCTTACTTCATTACGGCTAATAACTACTTCAAACCTTTCCATTTTCCTTTTCCACAAGTAAAAAACCAATATCCAGTTAAAGAGTTACCCTAGGAAAAAGAATTGGGGGGTCGGGAAGAGCACATCTGTCACTTGCGATTCTGTTTCTTGTGCATCATTAGAGCAGTCCTGGATGTGCAAGTAAAGCATGAACAAAACTGAGTGTGACTGGATTTTTCTGCCCATCTCTTTCAAGACATTGTCTGCATTTAAAAAACAGTCAGGAAAGGGAGCTATAATCTTCTTTTTAAAGTAACAATGCAATATCTCTATTTGATGTTGCTATTAAAGTCATTTGGAATCATTACTCTAGCATATTCAGTCCTTGTGAGAGATGAATTTTGTATCTGTATAATCTTCTGACTGGAAATTCAGTGATAACCTTCAAAGTTTGCACAGGTTGCCATCTTTCAAGGGATCTGGGAATGTAAATGCAGCATACATCATCCTCTTCCAGTCCAGGTGCTTCTTTGTATTTTGTGACGATGTGGAATTACTATGTAAACTGTTTTAAGGCTACTAAACCAACTGCTGCTTTCTACCCAAGTCCAGAAATGCACCT
The DNA here is from genome assembly GCF_018139145.2 of Gymnogyps californianus. Taxonomy (NCBI): domain Eukaryota; kingdom Metazoa; phylum Chordata; class Aves; order Accipitriformes; family Cathartidae; genus Gymnogyps; species Gymnogyps californianus. The sequence continues at coordinate 21,393,700 of NC_059500.1, forward strand.
TTTAAAATCCTCCTCTTCCCCTACTCCTTGACTAACTTAAGCTACCAACAGCTTCCTTTGACTTCATATTTCAACTTTATTAAAAACGTTGCTTTTGACAGATTATCATGTCGTTGAGACACAGACGCACTTGAAAGTTTCCAAGACTGAGGCAAAATCTGTCCGTTCAGATGCGCACTGTAAACGTGGACCTGATGGAAAAGTCCGAAACAGTCCTCGAAATGGTAAGAATTCAAGGGCAGATCTTCAGCTGGAGTTAGCTGAAATAAGTTTACATAGTTATGTCAGTTCACATAACTTGGAAGATCTCTTTCTTGTTTATTCCTCTGTTTATATTATCTGTTGCATGCTTCAGAACACTGTTTGTGTGCCATGGTCTGCTTTGATCAAAGTAGCACTTGGTTCTTTTCCTTGCAGGCCATTCTGAAGCCTTCAGGTTCTTCCACAAAGTGAAGTCCCAGAAGCTTTTATCTGTGAACCATGTACTTATATTTTACGCAGTTCTGTAAGTTACCAATTGATACCAAGATTGTCAAAATACTAGGGTTTTCTTATGTTTACATAGATTAATATAATCTAAGCTTCACTTGAAAAAAGGAAATTATTGGGAATTGTGGCCTTTATACTTTTCAGAAGTAGCAATGCTGGGGCAGGCTTACTTAACAGCCGTTTTACTTTTAAAAGCAAAGGGTCTTTTGGTTCAGGAAATGTTAGAAGAGTTTAACTACTTGCAAGTTTATTTTACATGTCACTTAGCAAAGCCATACTCAAGGCTGAGATTTTAACTGTCTGAATGCCACTGATGGGTATTCCTGAGGTGTTTCTAAGAATGATACCTTTATTATGCAACATGTACAAGTAACAATTTAAATGGCTTTTAACATTAAATTTGTCAGGTAGCTCTAAAGTTGCCATTAATTGATGTACCTTATTTTTCTCTCTTACAGTGTTTGTGTATTAATATTTTCAACCTTCTACATGAGATATAAAATCAGTGTCCTGGAGGAACGTCTTATTTCCATCACATCCTTTGATTCACATATTAAGGAGTAAGATACACTCTGTAAAATTTTGGGGTTCTAAAATCTTTTCAAGTATCTGTCATGCTCATCTATTTTCTTTAGAAACGACTATGATACTGTAGTGCCCTTGTGATCCTTTAGTGTCCTGTAGTTCTTGTATCTGTAGTAGCCTCATCTCACAGCTTTCTGTTTAAGACTTTTAGTACAAATGTGATATATCATGGTGTGCTCCTACCTTGAGAATGTTTCAGATAGCTGTGAGTAACTTCAGTGTAAACTGCTGAAATGAGCCGTTCCTTTCCAGAGCGATGATTCTGTGGAAAAGGTGTAACTTCTGTCTTCAGTCTTAATGTCATTTGATTAGCCTAAGATGACAGAAGGTACTTTATAAGCTTTGGGCTAATACATCTGACTTGCTTGTACAGTGTTTTCTAAAGCTTTGGGCTGCCTATATTCTCTTCAGAAACCGATATCCTGTCTTGCTAAAATAAAAAAAAAAGTTAAAAAAAACCCCACACCACAAAACCAAACCAAAACAAAAATCCAGACACACCAAGGGAAGGTTCTTCGTGTATTTGAAGAGGAAATAGGGAAAGGAGCTATAGTTCCATAGATAGTTCCATTCCGTAGCTAGAGTTGTGGATGTCATCTGCCCCTGTGTATTTTATGTTTTTTTTAATCTCCATGTTGCATGGATAGGAAATATGCAAACATCAAATGGAGAGGCAGTGCAGGGACATACACCACAGCAGTATGCCACTGTAAGTTGTATCAGCTTTCTGCTGCTTTGTTAGGACAGAAGGCAGTTAATAGGATACTGTTGAGAATACTAATCAGTTTATTCAGCATTAAATTTTGCATTAGCTCTTCTCCCCTTCTTATAACTGATTTTTTTCTGAGCTGCTCTGAAAAACATAGCTTCAAAAGTCATTTGTAAATCTCAGTGCAAAACCTGCAGCCACATGCAGCATGAGTGGGAATGCTGACAGGTGGAGAAGCACCACCTGAAAAACAGAGGGGGAAAATAAAATTTAAGACAGAGCTGTACCCAGGCTGGGTGGGACTGTCTACAAAGTGTTTCAAACCTGTAGCAAGCTCTTGAATAAGTGTGCTTGTTAATTCAGCTTTCTTTGATGACCCATCCATGACAAACAGGTCACTCTGACAATGCACTTGTGGTCATATTGAACAATGACTGTGCTGCTTAGGATCCAACTGCTCTCAGCTGTCGTCTGTGGAAAGCAGTCGGACTTGTATGCATGTGTCAGAAGACAGAGCTAGGTTCTTGATAAAAAAGGAGTAGGAAGGAAATGGTTCTTTATCTTAAACAGGCCTGCATTTATATTTTACCAATAATGGAAGGAGAGGGGTAAACCTGCCTCTAATAGTAGGCAATGTCAAAAGCCATTTTCCCACTTTTGACATGTTTTTATTAGCAGGATGCTGTGTCCCTCTTCTGAAGCACTCTTACACGAGAAAGTCCTGTTTTCCGTTGCTCTTATCCCAAACAGTACAAGATACAGGATGATCTAATGTGCACTTCTGCAGTGTCAAGGAGTTGGGCTTTTTGATTTCCTCCAAGTCACAGGACATGGCACTTACACAGCTTTTCAACTTATTTCCAGTGGAAATAGCTGTAAAGTTTTCCATCCAAACTTTTGGAGAATGAGACCACATAAAGAATGTAGTCAAGAGTGCAGAAGTGACTTAGGCCTTTGTTTCTGTAAACAAGTACAGTTCACAATGTCGCCACTGTATTCCCATCTACATGTATCTCAGTTCTGTTTTCCTCTTTTTCGCTTCTGTCACACTTACTTCTTCATTCTGTTTGACAGACATCGAGTGCGCCAAGGTTTGGGATCTCATCTGCAAATTAATGCTGATGCCCTTTGTGATGAGTTAACCGCTAATCTTATAAAATTGGAAAAGGTAACTTCCTATGATATAATGCAAATGCTGATACACTAATCAGGTTTTTGCTGAATTTCTGTTGTCTGTTGTTTTGAAAAGTGCCAAGTTACCCCCAGATTTGATACCAGAAGCTGGCATGTTTTCCTAGACAAAGGACTGGGTTTTGGACTATAAATTAGCCCAAGTACAAGCATTGGTATGTATAAATGTTTTGCCTTGAGCTGAGGCTTACAGCCAGGAATACTAATAAACTGGACACTTCAGGGGTGATTATTAATGTAATGATCTCAATTTTTTTTTGTCCATCAAGGCTAAGGATTCTGAACTTGACTTTTATTACTGCTTGATGAACTTTTCTGTCTGGGGCTTTTGTTTGAGTTTTGTTATTTTGATTAAGAAAAACGATGCTGACTTTCATATGTAGTCAGCCTCTTCATATGAAGTGGCTGGAATCTGCCTGTTTCACTTTAGTAACACAAATGCTGCTGCACCAGTTGTGTAATTCCCTATACCTGACCTTTCTACTGTTCTCTAATTGCAAAACTAAACACACTTGCTGACTTGAATTGGAAACCTACGCAAAACAAGAGTGGGTGTGCAGACCTTATTTCCACTTCAGATGTTGTGGTGGGCTAACCTTGGCCAGCAGTCAGACTCCCACCCCGCTGCTGTCTCACTCCCCCTTCCTAGCAGGGCAGGGGGAGAAAATAGGATGAGAAAGCTCGTGGGTCAAGATAAAGGCAGGGGGATTGCTTACCAGTTACCATCGCAGGCAAAACAAACTCGACTTTGGGAAAATCAATTTAATATAGTACCAGTTAAAATAGATTTGCAAACCTCATGAAGTTCAACAAGGCCAAGGGCAAGGTCCTGCACATCAGTCAGGGCAATCCCAAGCACAAATACAGGCTGGGCAGAGAATGGGTTGAGAGCAGCCCTGAGGAGAAGGACTTGGGGGTGTTGGTTGACAAGAAGCTCAACATGACCCGGCAACGTACGTTTGCAGCCCAGAAAGCCAACCTTATCCTGGGCTGCATCAAAAGACGTGTGACCAGCAGGTCGAGGGAGGTGATTCTCTCCCTCTACTCCGCTCTCATGAGACCCCACCTGGAGTACTGCATCCAGCTCTGGGGTCCCAAACATAAGAAGGACATGGACCTGTTGGAGTGAGCCCAGAGGAGGGCCATGAAGATGATCAGAGGCTGGAGCACCTCTCCTGTGAAGACAGGCTGAGAGAGTTGGGGTTGTTCAGCCTCAAGAAGAGAAGGCTCCAGAGGGACCTTACAGCAGCCTTCCAGTACCTAAAGGGGGCCTACAAGAAAGACAGAGAGGGACTTTTAACAAGGGCATGTAGTGATAGGACAAGGAGTAATGGCTTTAAACTGAAAGAGGGTAGATTTAGATTAGATGTAGGGAAGAAGTTCTTTACTGTGAGGGTGGTGAGGCACTGGAACAGGTTGCCCAAAGAGGCTGTGGATGCCCCATCCCTGGAAGCGTTCAAGGCCAGGTTGGATGGGGCTTTGAGCAATGTGGTCTAGTGGAAGGTGTCCCTGCCTGTGGCAGGGGGGTTGGAACTAGGTGATCTTTCCCTTCCAACCCAAACCATTCTATGATTCTATGATTTGGGTAGTGAAAAACAAGGATGAATGATAGAACAACACCCTTTCTCCCCCCTGTCCCAGGCTCAACTTCACTCCTTCGCTCCTGACTACTCGCCCACTCCCTGCCCCCCACGTGGGGCTGGTGGGGGGTTACAGTCAGTACAGAAAAGTTTTCTCTCTGCTGCTCCTTTCTTCCCCCGTTTTCCCCTTGCTGCAGCATGGGCTCCTCCAAGGGCTCCAGTTGTTCAGGAAGTTACTGCCTGTTCTGGCATGGGTTCTCCATGGGCTGCAGCGTGGACATCTCTGCCATGGAGCACCTTGGCTCCCTCTCCTTCTCAGACCTTGGTGTTCCTTCTGCTGTTTCTCACCCTCTTACTCTCCTCCTGTCACTGGTGTTTTTCCACTTTCTTAAATACACTTTCCCAGAGGCTCCACCACCATCTTGGCTGAGGGGCTCAGCTGTGCCCTGTGATGGGTCCATTGGAGGCTGCTGGAATGGCCGTGTCCAGCACGGGACAGCCCCTGGCCTCTTCCCACAGCAGCCGTCCCTGCAGCCCCCTGTCCCACCCCTGCCCCAAACCTTGACAACTGCACCCAGTACAGGTGTATGAAGTGTTATGTGTTGGGAACACACTGGCCAAGCATGAAAAAAAGTATTAGTGGAGCGAAAACAAAAGTTACTTGAATTCCGATGTGATTAAGTCACATGGGATATTTTTGCCTCTGTTTCTAAAACTGAGTGCATGCCGAGGTCTTTCAACATTCTTTTTTCCCAAACGAAGTTTCTCAAATATCATAAAGCTAGGATTATATAATACCACTGTTTACCTGTGTGGCATAGGTTTTACAAAGACTGCCAAAAAGAGGTTTCTCCCCCCACATCGCTACCCCCCTGGCTGTGGAAGTCTAGAGTTAATGCTAGCGTAACCCCTCTGTATGCTCGGGATAATAACAATATGAATACAAGGGGAAAATGCTTACCAGATGATTCCCAGATACAATCTTTAGCCAAATTAGGTCATTTAAGAGGTTACTGCTTTCCAGCTGTCTGGGACAGGCTGGCAAGATGGTTCATGGGAGACTTCATTTCAGTGGGAAGCCAGCCCTTTGCAGCAGGGCTAGGCACTTTCCCACTCCCTTATATAGTCTCTGCTTGGAGACACAGTAAAAGGCAGCTGGATGGTTGGATCATTCACCTGTTCCCAGAGAGGTGACTCTGTCCTGAATTAGCATCTTAAGTCATGTGCTTTTTTCAGTTAGCGTCTACAGGGTTGGACCCTTAAAGTCTTACCTTGTATTTGCCAAATACTCAAGACACAATCGAGTGCTGCGCATACAAGCTAAATGAGTATTGCCTGTAGCTGCATATTGCCACATCCCGGTCCTCTCTAATCTAGATGAGCAGTGGTTAGAACAGGATGTTTGACCCTACTCTTGTACTGCAAACTGGTAGAAATCTGATAGCTTTATGTTCTCTGAGCAAAGTAACTGCAGTTGCTTAATTGTTTCATATGCCTTAGTGAAAAGTGCTAGTAATTGACTGCAGCTGGCTTCAGCAGCAAAGGTAGCATAAAAGTTCCATTCTAACTGGTCATCTCTCCCCTCGCTTCCCGTGTGACTGCAACATTGTAAACTAGAGCACAGAAATTATCTAGGTTAAAAACTAAAAATTACTCTCCAGTTAAAAAGTGTTCAGTGCAAGAGTATGTTGCAATGACTTTTTCAGTGTGACCTTGTGTTTTTTACAAGCTCTACTTCATACTGGGAGCCAAGGAATTACCATGGCTTAGCAGAATTTTGCTTTGGCATTTAAGTGTGTTTAACAGGTTCTTAACATGCACCATGTCTATCAGAGGATAAAGTGTTAAATTGGGGGAGGGAAAATGTGGCCTGATGTTACTCATTCCCTTACTCTAATGTAGCTTGTTAAAAGAAAATCCCTGTGTATGCATTAAGTGACTTATAAAATTAGGTGCTTCTTACTGTTTTCCTTTCCCCGAAATGTTCCTCGTGAAAAAGGTGTGCATCTGGGCTAGAAATCATGAGGTAGGATTAAGAAAGGGTATCCTTAAACAGGAAGTACAATGGTTCCTCAAATTAAAGCCTGAAAGTAGCGGTGACTAAACCTTCTGTAGCCGGTGACTGCTAGTTACTAAGATATAGAGAACACATGTGCCAGGGGATGTGACCCACTATATTCCCCACTCTCTGCTTTTAAGGACAAGGAGATGAAAGGTGGATAAATAGGCTGTGTAAAATAGGTCTGCACAAATCATCCTTGAGGATGCAACTGGCTGGCATTGCCTTCAGTGTCACTAAGGGAAGATAACCCACAATCAGTACACTAAATCTGGCAAATGGGACATATCTGCTAATGGTTAGAAGACCTTATTTTGCTGCGCACACGTCATAGCCAGCTGTGTAGCTGAAGCCATTACAAAACTATTTGAATTACGCACTTAAACCTAAGAGCTGTGACTTTGAAATTTGAGGCTTTTATTGGGTTTTGATCAAGTTCAAAATAATTGGGTTTCTTGTCCCTTTCTTGCTAGCTCTAGGTTTTTTTCTATCTTATTTTCTCAAGGAGAGAATCTATAGGAGGAAATTGCAGGAGATACTCATAATCTGAAAGCTAGGTGTGCTGCTGGCTGATTGTATCCAGATGTTTCCTTTGACTCTAGTGCAGGAAACATTTAACATGAATACTATTGGTATGAAGAGTTGTGACAGAATTAATGTGCACACAGAGAATATACTGAAGACTATATCTTGATTTTTTTTTTAATGCAGTATAACACTTCCTGCCTCCCAATTATTTTTCTCTTTTTCTAAGATACAGAGCAACTTGCAAAAACTACTTGAAGAAGGTGAATGAAACGTTGATGTTCTTGGACTGCTTCAGACCTCATTCTTCTCTCTTGACAAACAGTTCCAAAGGGGCTCTGCTGGCCAGAGTTCAAGCTTCTTTATTTTCAGTCCAAGCCAAGCCTAAACTACTGTAAAATTCATGTCATAATGCAGAAAGTCAGTTTATTCTTGAGCATGTATCTATATGTTTTGAAAACATATGTTTTGATCTACATGTATCTATGTTTTGAAAATAAGGGGATTTTTCCTTCTCTATTGTGTGTGAATTAATGGATTTTATAGCTTGCTTGATCCTACACTTTCTTACACCAGTGCAAACCTGGTGCATCTCCTTTTACCTCAGCATTTGATTTCTGCCTATTGTCATACAAGTGTAAATGGGAAGAATTTCAGTCATGACTCATGTGCTGCAGTGTTGTGTGAATGAGCTGGTATCTGTCTCAGCTACGGTTATGGATCGGTGCTGTGCTCTTCATTTTTACTTCTTTGTGCCCTGGCATCCCAAAGATCAGAAAACAGACACCTCTGGATTAGGTTATGTGAAGTTCTGAATGTTCGAGGTGTGCTCAGTTCTCAGGTGCTATAAAAAAGCTCAATTCTACTTTCTGTGGCATTGCGTTACTGCTGAGGGTAAGGTCTGTTTCTACTGGGCATTCAGTTTCCCTTGAGGTCAAGCTTGAAATATGTATGGACTTGCCAACTTACAATCAAGTTGCTTTATGAATAGCAGTATGGGTGTGACATATCTGCACAACTTAGAAAAACTGCTAGGTTTTTTGACCACTCATACCGTCTCGGTCCATGAAGTTAATCGGTGTGAAGACCCTCAGTCAGCTTTCCTTGGAGTTGCATGGGGTTTTGGTTGGGTGAGCAAGTGCAATTTGTGCTCCAGTTGATGGAAATCTAGTCTTGGTATGTGACTCCAGGGTCCGGATATTTCCACGTAATAGGAACTGGTGAATTAATGATGCAGCAATACAAACAATCAGTAGAGTGAATGAAAAAGTGGACACCTGCTTTGTTATATCGTACTATTTTTTTTCATAGTGCCTAAGATGGGATAACTGGGGATTTTTAGCTTTCTGATTCACCAAGCAGGCTGCTTAGTTTTTAAAGAGCAATATTTAGGATAATAACAGCTAGTATCTGTAAAGTGACAGTATTGTTTATAATATGCTATGCATTTTATAACCATTTCTGTGAAATGTACCTACTTTGTTTAAATAAACTTTTTTAAAACAAGCGAGTCAGTACTATAATTTGGATGAACCCAATTCCAGCCATCAGGTTTAGTCAAACATGATACTCATGATCGTGAGGCTCATAGCTCACAGTACAAAGTGTGCAAAACCCAGTACCCAACACAAAGGGTTAGGAACTGCATCCTGCTGCTGTGCTTCCTCTGACTCAGCTGTACTCAAGGTCTTCCCAGACTGCAGTGACAAAACAGTAGGAGCAAATTTGGCCCCCAGAGTTTTGAGCAAATTTTAATAGTTTTCTCAAGTGGTTCCTCCTTGAAGGATATTGGATGAGTATCATAATTTTGAGGCAGCTTAGAGAGCCCTACGTGCTCTCTAATGTGCCTGCCTGGCTCAAGATCCCATCTGAGCATGGTCTGTCAGAAATCTGTGAGATTTGGCTGTTCTCGCTGTTGCAGCCTCTGCCTTTCCTTCCTCAACTATCATGAGATTATTGGAATACTTAGTTTCACAAGAGAACTATAGAAATAACTTTTTTTTTTTTTCTTTTTCTATCCTTTTCCCTACTCTCTTCTTCTTCCACAGTTACACAGCTTATGCAATGTTTTGGACTCTGACCTCATCCTCTCTCTTCTTCTCTGTTTCCCTCCCTTTAATTCTCTATCAGTAACAGAAGTCTGTAGTTCTATTTATGGTTTAGAAATTGATGCCACAAGTCACCTTTATCGAAGGAACTTCAAGGAAGGTTGATTATATCCAGCAGCTGAACTGAGTTAGCCTGTTACTCCATTACATCAGCAAGGATGTGCTTTGCTGTAGGAAAACAAGGGGAGACAGTATTTGGCATGTGCCTTATGTAAAGCAGGCCGGCTAACCCCTTATCATTAGCCATAAGCGGACAAAATAATTATTGGAGTGAATGAGTAATCAGAGGTGAATGTGTGCCCTTTAGCCCATTGTGGCAGCGTGCCAGGGGAGGCGAGCCTGGACAAAGGTGTAACAGTGTCTTTCAAACGGAGGAGAAGCAAATTACACTCCAAAGAAAGAGCTGGCGCTTAGTGCTTGTGACTCTGTGGTCACATCAGCTCACCGATGCAATTCAGTGTGGCCACGTCTTCTCTGCCCTTCAGTTGGTACTCTCATTCCTCCTCTTCCTAGAGGGAGGAGGAGGATGTCTCGAGGATGTCATACAGTTCAGGTCAGTGCGCAGTTGTGCAGTGTGTAGTACTGCGGTGCTTCCAAACTGGGAGAGAGCGCACACAAGACCCTGTGGAGGCAAAGCTTAGAAGTGTGAGTGAAGTGGTTTCAATCCTGTGATTCACTCTTCTGACTGAAGAGGAGGGGTTTGCCCCAATCCTGTTTGGGAGGGAACTACCAACAGCAGTGATGAGCAAGGAAAAGCTGCTTCCTGCGAGGGTGGGAGTCGGGCAAAGGGTAAGGGGGCTTCTCTTTCCAGCATCTGTGGTAGGTAGTGCAAACAAAGGCCACGAGGAGGGGTTTTGCTGTTTGGCAAAGGTGAAGTGCTAGTTCGCAGAAATAGGTGGGAAAGATGTGCAACTTCAGGGAAGTCAGAAATCTACACCAAATGTTTAGCACATGGTGTTAATAATGATCACTTTTAATTTGCTGCATAGGCTGCCTGGAAATCTGATTTGAAAAGCCAATTTTCTTATTTCTTTTGGTTTTGTTTTTCCAATTTTGTCTGTCTGCTGTCCCTCACAGCATAGAGGCTGGAAAAACAACTGGGTTCCACCAGCCATGAAGGGCCTAGTAGTAGTACCAGGTTCTGGCAAGACACTTTGAAAGTGCAGAGGTATGGAAGGCAACAGGGGCACATCACTAATGTTTTCTCTAGTTGTAGTTGGTGACCCAGTTATTTTTTCTTAACAGTCTTAGCCCAACCTTCTTCAGTTCATGTGAGTGCTTTTTCTAAGGGAGAAAAAACAAACAAACAAACAGCTGCATGATTTTCTTTCTCAGAAAATGAATTTTGAGGAAACTCCCAAGACACTTTGGTGGTTGTGGGTAGGAGCCATAGATAAGACCTGACTTTTCCACGTACATTCTGCCAATGTCCAGTAAGTGAACTTCTTACATCCTGGCCTGGCAAGATTAATTTAAAGTATTTTTTTCCACCTCACTGGTATGAATGTGTACCAAATAGCAAATAGTCGCTGGGGGCAGGGGCCAGGGGGGAAACATGGGAGTATATTATAGAAATGATTTTCTGATGTTTTGGAATTCATTTATCTTCAGGCTGCTCTCAAGAGGAAGAGTCCTCCTTTCCATTTCTCCTCTCTTCCATATTCCCAGTTGTTCTCGTGCATTTTCACAGATAGCAAAAAGGAGGGGAAAAAAGTAATGTGGGTTTGGAGAGGCTGGTTGGGTTGAGGGGTTGTTGAATTACTTTTCTGCCAAATTAGTTGCCTGAACTGGCTTGGGCTGAGGAGTATCAAGTTTATGATTCTGTTGGTGTGAAGGATGCAGCTAGCACTTGAAGAAGGGGAAGTATTATAAAGCCCCCTCTCAGCAGAAAGGTAGTAACTCCCATTAGCATTTGCAGAAAAGACGAACAGTTTTGTGTATGTGTGCATGCGTTTGAACTTAATACTGTCACTGCTTTCACGTGAACCTTCATGCAGGTGTGTAGTAATGCTCTCCGCTTCCTGCTATGCCTGCACTTTCATTTCCAAGTTTCCACCTAATAGTCAGCTGACAAATGCTAAACAAATCTCCAGCTTGGTGTTATCCAGGCCGTTGCAGGCTATTGCTCAGCTGGTTCAGCTGCAGCTGCTAGTGAGGTGTTACTCCCAAGAACATAGGAGTTTTTGCGTTTACAGAGCAGGTGTGACATGCAATAAAGATCATGAGAAAGCTGGCTACTTAGACAGAAAACTGAGCAAACAGTTAAACTGCGCAAACAGTTCCTTTTGTGCTCAGTGCCTGTGTGTATGCTTCTGTAAACAGCAGAGGAATAACGTCCTTTGAAAGGATTTTGCCAGCACCTGCTTTCAGTTTGCCTGATGAGATTATCTGAGTCTGACAGGCAAATTTGCTCAAGAGGGAAAATTGACTAATCTCATTCAACACTTCTGGGTTTATGGTTTAAACCCAGTGGAGCTTTCTGCTAAACATGGTTGCAGGTAATGAGACTTTACAAAAGGGATGGGGTTTTTTGCTTTCTTGGGTTATAAAATCAGTGTAATACAATTTTATAATTGTAGAGCTTCATGATAGCCTGTTGTTCAGTGAAGAGCCACAACAAAATATATGCCAGTAAATTTCATTTAATTGTCTCAAGTTATTCCCAGTGTATCAGTAGCCTTCCTGGATTTTAAGAAAAAATCAGTCAAATGCATATAATAAAACAATGTACGCTATATGCACTAACTCAGCAGCTCTTAGTGGAGTTTATTCCCTGAGCTTCACACAATGTTATGATGCCTGTAACTATTCCTGTCCAAATGTAGGCATTTGACTGATACATACATAGTTGTTTTTTAGACTTTCTAGTTTTCCTCCTGGTGGCTTCTACTGACCCTCAAGTTTCCATTTAGTCAAACTGGCCAGCAATACTGTGCCTACTCAGCTTAGATTAAATCTGAAATGATTTGGGTGACTAAGCCTACATCCTTACGGCGCTGTGGTTAGGAGCCCTTGTCTACACCTGCTGTTGGTAGGACCCTCAAAGGGGATGATCCCAAGAAGGAACTGATTAGAAAAGTGCTCTGAGAAGATACCAGCAGGATTGGTGTAATAATCAGAAGCTTTTGTCTTTCTTCTGTACCTGGTATCATCTCTATTATAATTTACAAACAAGTGGTCAGGCTGCAGCATCTTAGCAAGCAGACTTTGAGCAGGAATTCAAAGCAATCGTATGTCAGCGAAGCCTCCCCCAAGCTTGTGTTTCTAATACAAAAAGTATAAGAATATTCCAGCTAGCCCCTATTGAAGTTACAAATGCTTTGCATGAATCAATTTACCTTTTTTCCCCACAATGGACAGTATTTGTTCCAAAAATCTTTGCTCTCCTGGAAGGTCCGAACACCTTTCCGAGAGTGTAACTGTTGGTGGAAGGAGTAACCACCCTGAGCTGGATGTCTGTTTACTAAGTAGACATCTGTGGCAGAAAATGTGGAAATTAGCTCCTTGCAGAGTGTCCTAGAAATTATTGCCCTCCATATACATTTCATACTGACTAGGCTCGCTAGCTGCCAGCCTCTGTGAATTCAGTCTAGATAGCTTTTCCCCCTCCCCCCCATTTTTTTTCTTTTTGTCCATTATGTGTGGAGCCTGTGCCAATTTATTTTATCGTGTGTGACCTTCTTGCCTTGCCAACTTCTGTACTGAGTTCATTTGGATACTGCTTAAATGTTCATTATGTTCTTAAAGTTGAAAACATATCTTTTCCCAGGCTTTTCATAACAAACAGCAAGCTCATGTCATGATGCATGATGATGTAGTAACTGCATCCTATTCTGGAGGTGTGACGTTCTATATTAAGCTTCATAACAAGGATTTATTAGTCTTTGGTAATGCAGGGAGTTTGGACTGTACAATAAAGGCCTCTTCAACTGCTGTTCTCACTTAATGGTATTGATAAGGTAATTTTCCACTGAGTAGGCATTTTAGCAGTGCTTAGCAGGAGATTAAAGGAAAATCATTCCCATGTGCTGTCAAGTAAAAAATTAAAAACCAGCTCTTCGCACTATCTACAGATAGATAAGGGCTCCTTCCAAGAAGAAAAGGTAATGAGTAACTTAATTATAACCTTACATGCTGGACCTGGCACGCAGGGCAAAATGTAGCTCTGAATCCTTCCCACACTTACAGCTTGCTATCGTGGCAATATGCACACGTGGCCGCATTCTGGAGCAGGGGCAAGGTGGGAAGAAAGTCAGCTTGTACTAACAGCTGTTTCCATGATGTATGTAATGAACCATGAACCTTCTCTCACAGATGAATCGTGAAAAATAAATGCTTTATGACACTGGCTTATGATACTAGCGTGAAGAGATGTCCTTCTATGTTTTCCCCCAAAACAGGTCTAAGCGATGCCACTAACAGCACACACTAAAAAAAAAAAAAAATCTACATTAGCTGATTTGGAAATGGTCAGCCTTCTAAAGAGTCTGATCAATGGTACTGGCTGTAAGGAAGATAGTTGTTGATCTGAAAGACTTACACTTTCTTGATTGTGGGAACACAACTTCCACACTTCTTGTCCAAGTCCCTTCATACATTTCTGGTTCTGAAATCACGCTTTGATCATCACAGAACTCCTCCCATGAAAACAATTTGTGGTTTGGGGTCTAATTGAACTAATGAAAGCACAAGAGTTAGATTAGGATTAGGACTAAGGAAACGAGGGTGCTTAGAGTTGGCTATTGAGAACTCCCATACTTAGTTACGCCCTCCTTCTGCTTATAGGCCATCCTCTGCCTCCATTTCCCTTCTGCTACCAGATGTAGCCTGGATCCAAAAGTTGATCTGCTAAATAGTAACCCATCCAAAAATAGTTAATTTTCCACCAGAGATATGAAGAGTCTGTAAGACAGCCCAGTATCAAAGACAGGCCTGTTGACCAATGCTTGAAATAATATTTTAGGAGTTTTGCTGACATTACTACTTTTCCCCTCTATTGTTTTCTGTAATTTTATTCCATGCGAAGTGAAACAACATTGGAAACAGCAAGAATATTCTGAGGCAATTTTCCTGTACCTCTATGCTTCCCCAAGGAGCCACGGGCACAGACGAATGGGATGATGGACCAAATAAGTCAGCAGCAGTAACTTAGGCTTCCACGCAACTCTGGTTGCAGTCCTCAACTGTAAGCATCAGAGAAAACTCCTCAATATATGACAATGGAGGATTATCAAAGGATAATGTATTTTTCCTGTGATTTTTATTTTGTTTGTGTTCCCTCAGGAAGCAGATAGAGTTACCTAGCGCAATCAGACCTGTATTACTATTTCCAACTTACGGAAATCAGATTTGTTTTTAAAGTTGTGACAGCCTTTAATGTCAAAGTTGGAAGCATGTCGGTCATAGCAAGTATTCCTCATGATAAGATGGACTGTAAGCTAAGTGCAATATTCATTTTTCTCCTGCAAAAGCAACGTTATATGCTGACACGCTTCATTGGATTTTTTTCTCCTTATTTTGAATAGTGAAATTAGTCTCCAGGGGCCAACACCAAACAGGCATCATCTCCCTCATCTCTTACTTTCTCTGCTTACCAGTTTTCTTTTCCCATTCACTTCTTTTTCACGAATCAGCTCTGCTCTGCTGTAAGAAGCAGAGCCATCAAATCCTGGGTCTGTTTTACTATTTATAATAAGCTATTTAAGCTAATACTAGAAATTCCTTTATGTTTCTGCATTTAGTGAAAAAATGTGGTTCTTTTTGTGTTGGAGACATACAGTCACAACTGTACAGTGTTCTTTTCAAAAGCTTTTTTTCTGTCTTTCTGAAACCTACCTTTTTTTTTTCAGCTCTGAAGACTGAGAGATCTTCAAGCTAGTTTGATTTCCAGAGTGTGGGTATTTATTCTGGTCTGAACGGATCCATTCTTTCTTTTACAATGTGCAAGAATGTACTGCAAAAACAGATGTATTCAAATCCCATTGGAAAAACAGAGATGTTAATGTCTAAATCATAGAACATGCCTTTTTTTTTTTTTTCTCTGACAGTTTTTCCAACAGGTAAAAACTTGTTACAATACACCCCAAGCATGGATGAGTGAGCGTGTAACAGCTGTGCTGCTTTAGCCACTAAATTATTATTGCGTGGTGTCCTGGGCCATCCTAGAAGGCTGCTTGGGAGCCTGGACTTGGAAAGCTCAGAGCAGTACAGGATTTCCCCTACTGCCCTTTCCTGGCTCTGCTTGGGGAAGTGCCCCCCGTGCAGCAGAACGGTTCTGCTCCCATTGCCCCCAGGCAAAGTCCTTCCATAATATACCACCACTGGGAAAATTTTAAATCTCCAGCTATTGCACCACTTTCGCTAGCTGTTACTTCTCCTGGTGATAACACCACTTAAAGCTATGTGCCACTGCTGTTGGACGAGGGGATGTGCTTCTAGTCGATGCTCATCCCACACTGGTCCCATCAGGGACTGTGGAAGCCCTAGGAGGAGAGAACTATTCCTCCCTGTATTGAACTTGACACACAAATTTCATAAGCAAATAAGCTTGCACACAGGCTAACAACTGCAGCCTCATGACAGCAGACTGCAGCATTCTTATCAATCAGTCATGCTGGGATGAAAAGTGTAACATTAAGTTCTGCAAAAGTTTGCCATCATTGCAGAGTAAAGAGGATGTGCAATTTGAGCAAATGGAACACAGACCTTTTATCCACTGAAATGAAGTCTTGATGTTTCCTCCAACATATTTGTCCTCCTACCTGTCATCAGTCTAGAACAAATTTTGACAACCTTATTAAGAAAGTCAGTAGGAAGTCTGCCCCATCGAAAAGTAAATATTAGCAGCCTAGATTATCTAATCAATTTATGGTCAAGAAATTGCCAAAAGGATGAAAGTCTCTCTATTGTGATGGTCTTCATTTGGACTCCCAGGGCATTTCCCCACTGCTTTGCATCACATACAATTGTATAACACATATGATAATGCAATTTAAGTGTGAATTGCTGCAGTGGGTGAGTGTGTACTGCCTCAGAGGTCTTAAGCAAACAGTGGCTTCTGCCTCAGGGCACCAACAGCCTTTTGGCAGCAGTGCAAATGACAACACCCGAGAAGCAGCACTGTGCAAGTTGCTGCCAAGCTGCTACTTTCAATATAGGTTTCTTGAGGGGAAAAAAGTCAATAATTTTACTACCAAAATCTAGTTGGCCTAGTGGCCTAGGGCACAGTTCAGGAAGTGCAAATGAGCTCAATAAAAGAAAATATCCATTCACACCTCCATTGTAGGCTCGGCTCGGTGGTTCTTCTTGTTCCTCTAAGTCACATGCAATCGGCCCGTTTCTCTCCTAGGGCTGGCTGATGAGTAAGTTGCTCACCTGGGATTTTATTGGCAATAGCATGCGTCATGAGCTCGGCCACAGGAGTGCAGGGCTTTTTGAATAACCTACACTACCTGTTTTTCTGCCAGCTCTCTAGCACCTGCAATGAGCAATCCCTTACAAAACACTTGTGGCCAGCTACATTATTATTTATTGCACCACTTGTAACGTTGAGCAGCTGGTGTCTTTCCTGAGATTAAAAATGAGTGTAAAGAAATCAGCATTGCCTGATCCTTAAGGGTTTAGTTATACAGCTGACCAAGCCACTTCAGACACATGCACATTTCCATCTCCTCTACCATTAAGCACTTAAAGGAGGCAGACTGTGACAGTTGTCCAATCTGCCAGCAGTTGCCTTCGTTAAAGACCAGTACTGCTGCCACCCTACCGTCACCCCCCTTCCTGGTCACGTGCTGCTGCTTCCCATCCCCACCAGTATGCCTGTGGTGCAGGGCCATCAGTATCCCTAATTTGCTTCCAGGAAAATCAGGCGGGGTTAATTTTGTGCAAAGTCCAGAGTGCAAAGGTATGTTGTATCATCACCTCTGCTGCATCAGCTCTGCTAAATAGATTAGAGCATCTGAGTAACCAGTTTGGCAGAGGAAGGAGGAGCTGGGAATGATGAATGACCAGGGTAAAAACACATTTATCTCCTGTGGGTAGATGTGGAAGATGCTGCTTTGGGTGTCTAATTCCCTTTTGGCAGCACTTACTTGCCATTTAATAGCGAGCTGGAATAGGACCATCATACACACACCTATATACCCCAGTCATAAAAGAAAACCTAGATTTTGTTAGATTCCCTGGCCTGGCTCAGAGAAAACCTGCTGAATCAGGCAGCCAAAGGCTGCGGGACAGCAGCTGATTCACTGCCACGGTTTGGTGGGTCACAGAGAAAACAGCAGTGTCCCAGAGGGCGGCACAGGTCTTGTCTGGGAACCGGCAGCATGGGGCAACAGTTTAACCAGGATTCTGTTCGGCTTCTAATTCAATGCGCAAGCCAAAGTCCTGCTTTGTAGTGCTCTGGCCACAACTGTGTGAAGGAAGCTGTCTTCATATTGAATTCTCCGTGCTTTTACCTTGCAGTCACTGCACTGCGTAACTGTAGAGCAATAATAATTTCTCTGGAAATCTTGTAGATGGGAGCAGACCGCTCAGTCTGAGATGCTCATGCACTGCTGTGAGCATGCATTGCTCTTACCCTCAGAAACGCTGCAGTCAGGCCATAATGTTTGTGCTTCACCAGCATGAGGCCTTTATTTGGTACCTCTGACCCCCGGCAACTGGCTCTGCTGATGGGAAATTGGGAGGACACGGGTGGATGCCATGCCTGTGAGCTCGTTCCCCAGCTCTGCCGGCTGCCCTTGGTGCAGGCATTCACAGCGGGGCAGCTCAGGCTGCAAGAAAGGGCAGAGAGCTTTTCTCATCTCTTGGACAAGTAGAGCAGCAGAGTAGCATATTGCAGAAAAATACAGCTTCTTGTACCCTCCCTCCTGGGGAAGAGCTGTGGAGGAATCAAAAGCTGGACAACAGTACTTCACAACAGAGACTACGGAGAACTTGATTTGTGCTTTGGCTGTGCTCACTGTATTAATCCTGTCTCAGTGTGTCGTGGTTTAACCCCAGTCAGCAACTCAGCACCACGCAGCCGCTTCCCCCTCCCCCCTCCCAGTGGGGTGGGGAGGAGGAAAGGAAAAAAAAAAGTAAAACTCGTGGGTTGAGATAAGAACAGTTTAATAACTAAAGTAAAAATAAAAATACACTACTAACTAAGAATAATAATAATTGTAATGAAAAAGAATACAACAAAAAAAAAAAGAAATAAAAAAACACAAGCGATGTACAATGCAATTGCTCACCACCTGCTGACCGATGCCAGAGCCACGATCCGCGCCTCCCGGCCAACCCCTCCTGTTTATATAAACAGCCGAAACCAGGACACAGTGGAAGAAAGCAAAAATAAATACCTCGAGTCTTCATTAAGTGGCCTGGCAGAGACACATACAGATCCAGATTCTCCACGCCCCAGCAAATATCATTCTGGAATAATTGTACGGAATTATACAGAATTCAAAGAGAAACAGTGCTAAACCTGAATAATGAGAAAAGAAGAGCACAAATATTTTCTGCTCTGCTCTGTTGATATACTGAACTATAACAAAGGTTGACTAATCTCACCTCAGTGCTGAGGAATGAGAAGCTACAGAATGATGAACTAGATAAACAATTCAAACAAATGGAAAGTCATGGAGATGCTATAGAAAATACATGTTGGTCTATAGGTATTTAGGGGAAAAATGAATTGTTTTGACTTGGGTCATATCCACTGTAATTCTATGCCAGAACTCATTTTGGTCTCTGGTAGGGAGATAATGAAAGACCATGATTTCCTGGTATTTCAACCTACATTACGAAGCAAGTTTTCTTATCAGCTTAAACACAGAATTCAAAATATGTTTTGTGATTAGCTGAAGGCCATTGTAAGCCAAGCAAATCACTTACTTACTCTTTGCAAACCCAGCAGATTCTGAAATACCAATGTCTTAACGCAGTTTCAAAAAAGCCCCAGAGAAACAAGCTAACACTCTGAGGAATAACAAACTTCTCACAGTAATTAGCAAATTTGTGATTTGAAGAACTCATAAAAACAGTTGTGCAAAGTATGCTTCATATTTACTATTTCCTGTAGGAATAACAAAACATGGAATAACACAGGCTAAGTACCAGTAAGGGTTAGCCTTTCTGTGAACTTTCAGTATTTATTGTTCAGAAAGAAGGCAGTGAACAGCTGAAAATGATACGATCAGCACGCAAACTAGAGTACTCAGACAAATATTGGCTGACATAAATCTAACATATACAGAGATTTGAAATGCATGGATTAATACATCAGAGCTCATTTTAAAAAACAGGCAACAAAGAAATTGGTGTGGAGTTTGGTTTTTTTTATACAAAACATGCTGAATGACATTGGGACAATTTTTACAGTAAAGAAAACATTACGAGAAACACAACCGTCAAAACAAGAATGTTTCTTCTGTTCTCAGATGCTTTCCTTTGTGTTGTTGGTGGGTTTTTTCCTTTTTTCCAGATTCATGCTCCAATCAATGAACTGTTAACAGATTTGGAGGTTTAGGATGATACTGCTCTATAGTGAATGTCTGTCTATGCTTTATCTGCCCTAATTGCAGCCTTATGTGTTAGCTTAAACTACATCTGGCTCCCCCTGTTCTCCTCAACCAGTAATTCTCTTATCCTTTTGTTCCTTTTATACAATATTCAAAAACATGCTCTTTCAATCTATCCTAGTTTGTGCACTCTGCCCCACCTCCCATTTGCAATAGTGCAACCTTATCTTCCCCAGCGTTCCCAATGTAATATCCCGCATCTAAAAGCCTGATACTGGGTCCTCTCTCTCCACTGCAGTGCTGCCTGTGTCTTTCACCCTGGCTTCACCACCTCCTTTGCTGGTGGTTTTGAATTCCTCATCCTCACTTTCAAGGCCCTTCCTTTTTCTGCAGCCAGTGACTGGTTGCTGCCTTCCTACAGGTTCCCTTGCACAGCTATGGTGCTTGTCAGACTTTGCAGGGAGTCACTTCAGCATTAAATTGGCAGGGGAAAAAAAAACCATCAGTAACACAGCTAAACAAAAAATATGGAAAGGAAATTAGCAGGCAAGACAGGGTCACAGCAGCCAGTGTTGGTTAAGCCTGCTTTGGAACAGCAATGCTTGACTCGCTATTTTTAGATTTCCTACCTTGTGCTCCATCCCTGACTTTTTTCTTATTGCCGTAAGTTTCTCTCTCCTTTGCTGTCACTCCTTGATCCTACATACACCCTCCTTCAGCTAAGATCCTCACATTGTTTTTTCAACCTACAAAGATTTAATACCGTAGCAAAGCTTAGGAGGATAGTTTGACTAGCACTGTATCATGAAACATCACCATAACCTTACTCTGCTATTTGTTCTGCCTTAAACCAAGACCATAAATCAAGTGCCGTCTGGGTCAAATTGAGAGAAGGAGGAATGTCTTTTTATAGGGCAAGCAGATATCCCTTATTTCTCAAACATATAATCCTGAGCACATACAGTCGTAAGTGAATACAGTCACATATGAGCTAGAAAGAACTTTATATTCTGGGGTTAGATGAGTCTCCTGCATACTTCTGGTGATAAATGTGTTAAAAATACAAAAATACCAGCAACTGTGGTAAAAAATGTAGTTAGAAGAACTACAACTCAAAGAAGAGGTATGTGCTGCACTTTTTAGATACTTTTCAAATGCAGCTGCCACATTGGACCGAGAGGTTTATATCATTATATGTCAGTCTAAATCTCAGGCTGATGAGTGAGTAGCCTCTTAAAATCCACAAGAGACAGGAGATGATAAGCGCTCAGTAATAGTTTGGGGATTAAATAAAAGCCAGAGATGGTATTTATCCTCTGTTCTTCCTCAGTCTCATTTTTAAACTTGCATGCTGCCATTTCATTACCCTCTATAACACTCCCCTGAATAGCTGAACAGGTGATGCTAACTTCACTACCACATCTAAGGTGGTTTGGGACACCTGTAAGGATCAGGCCAGGAAAGCATGAAACACAATTACCACCAGCTTTCCAGACTTTAATGTAATGAAAGGATGTGCCTTCCTCTGAGATGCGGAGATCTACATTGCACTGTTTGTTCCCTTTAACGCCAACTTGAAATCAGCTTGCAGGAAAACAGAGCCATAATGCCGGAAACAGCAACATACTGGGTAAAGTATGTATTAAACAATTTGTTCTTCCCTGGAGATGAGTACCCAGCTGAAACACTATTATTTTTATCCTTTGGCTTTTGGAATTATCGTTTTATGTAACAATTGCACTGATCAACCGGGGCTTTTGCAGATAAAGTGTATTTAATTACCAGCTCAGACATAGTGTTCCCAGATGTGCCAGAATATAAAAGACTTTCAGACGAAGAGGTTTGTGTTTTACACAGCTGGCTAGTGAATGCAAAGGCTGCTCTGTGCAGGAAGGATGGCTGCTGTGCCGCCCTTCAGCAGGCTTTAGCCTGACCAACAGCGACACTGGGAGGAACATGACGATTAAAAGAAGGCTCCGCTATGCCTTACAGTGCAAGTCCCTGTCCCAAAACGCAAAAGCGTTTCCCTATTATCTGGAAGAAAGCAATGAGCTGTATGGAGAATCAATGCTAATAATTTAGCAGAAGAGAGAGACTGTGAACAAGTATGTACCTTTGCACCAGGTACCTGCAGGCAACCATGTGCAAAATGCAAGGTTAGACGAGACACTTTTCACTGCAAGAAAAACTTCAGTGGCAGCAGAAGCTTGCAAACAACTGAACGTAATTAATCCATTAGTTTCCAAACACTAGGCATGTAGCAAATGACAGCATGTTTTGCTGATCAAAGAATACACATTTCAGAACACCGAACACAAGACATTAAAGAAGTCCTTGCCAAGCCATTGTTCTTACTCAAGAATTTAATTCTATGTGATTTAGTCATTTTACCCACATATAAGCCTTAAAAATATTTTTCCTCTTCCACACAAGAAAATAAGAGTATACACTTGTGCAATATACGCCCAACACATTGGTGCAGCACCAACGTGGCAAATGATTCAGAAGACAATCCAGGCAAAGAGGTCTCCTGTAATTTACACTTTAGTTTTTTACATAGCTCCTGTTGAGGTTAGTGCAGAGACTTGAATGGATTAGTACAGGCTGATGAGTCTTCAATGGGGCAGCTATACATACATCTCATACAGAAATACAGACACCTGCCACAAATTAAGAGTTCTGGCAGCCACGTGGTTTTGAACCCATCCAGTAACAACATATAGAACTGAATGACAGAAATACCACGAGAAAACAACATGATACAATATGAATGGGTTGGTCTGTTAGTACTGAAAGACAACAGTGAGCACTTTCCCAGTTGTTTTAAATTCAGCACTGCAGGGCAGCTATTTGCAAAAACCCAAGTTGAGACCTACTACTGGCAAGTAGTATTCCTGGTTCCTGAAAACAGTTCACGTACTAACTCTGCTACTATAATGTAGCACTACATCCTATCACTACATGTGATAGGATGCAACAGAATGGAAGAGTAGCAGCCTGCAGGTTTGATTTTTCACCATTCATTAAAAAAAGCAATTGCTCTGTTTATCAGTAAAAATGACATTAGTAGAATTTGCATTTTTCTTCAGTTAATAACATGGCAAAAAGAAAGGAAGTTACTTGCAAGACTGTTCCCATCAAGGTCATTTCACAGTAAGCAATACTGTGCTAACAAATGAATTATTGATCACATGTCATTTAACACTTGTTATTCACTGGTGTTACACACTCAGTGGTAATTAAGTTTATGCAACAGTGGAAGCCGCTGATAGAATTTGTATTAAAACCGCAAGTTTCATTATGTTGCACATACCAGTAGCTCCAAGACACATTTTATGAATTCTCAAATTGCTTTCCTTGGGTGAGATAACCCAATAACAGCTAATGCAATTTACAGTCTCTTGAGTGGACTTTCCAAATTAAAGCAGATATTGAGAAACAGGGTGCTTACAGTACCTTTAAACCTCTTTAGTTTAATACTTCATTGTAATCATAACTGCTTATAGGCCCCTAATTCCTTGCCAAAACTGGTTACAATCTGCAGCTGTCTTTAAAAGGCACTCTCCCCAGAGCCACTTCACTGGAAGTCATTCAGCTAGTCAATTCAGGTAGGATTCTTCAACAGGTAACTAAATAAATAGAAGGGTGGAGAGAAGCAAATTGCAAAAATCATCTAAGGAATTCAAAGCTGTCTGGGAAGCAGATGAAGCGTTATGATTACCTGCTGTAATGCCATACTAGCAGTCCAATGACAATGCAGATAACACGATCTTTGGAATAGTAATTCATATACTCAGCAAAAGTCAGGATGAATTTGTAATCTACTTACAGAGAGAGCCCATTATTTGCCTACATAAAGTGGATCCAATGTGCTCACTCAAATTATACAGAGGTAGTTAGACAAGTATTTCAAGCTGAGTCCTCTGTAAAACTACTCAAAAGTTTGTGTTGAAGAAGGGATTGTTATATATCAAAATGTCAAGTTAACCTTTAAAAAAAAAGTTTGGTGTGTTTGCTATACAGTCACCCTCTTGATTACATTCCTACATTTTTCCCATTCATACTCATTTTCAGATAATGATTTGAAGACCAGTCAAACATCAGACTCACCATCCCATTTTTGTTCCGCTCCATGGCCCAAGTTCACATATCTAAAGCCAGATGGCAGAGTTAAGCTTATTCCTGTAAATTAAACCACTGGACTTGTGAAATTACTTTATCCAAACAGAGTAAAAAGGCCTTTATTTTCTAGAACAACAGATGTGACATAATGAGACTATCCAAAAACTATCAATAAGCAGCACGAAGAGGAAAGAGAGAAGTTCTTATTTTTCATTGTTGAGAGTTTCATAGTACCATTCAGTGCCACAGAACAGTGTTAAAGAGTACAGTTTCTGTAACTTGTGCTATTTTCAGAATAATTACATTTGGAAATTGGATTGTTTCTTTGCATTCTATCTGCTAATGATTCATCTGTCTGCTTAAGAGATTTCAGTTCTTTCTGTGTGCAAATACACAACATTCTTTCATGAAATCTGTTTCCTAGTTAAATGGCCAAGCACAAAGAACTACAGGAGAGAGTTCACCTGGCTGTTAAGAGACTCGGTAGGTAAAAACTTTGAACTTCAGTAAGAAAAAACTTTGGCTGTCTACTGCTTGTTCTATAGAAAGTGACACCCAAAATACCTTCTATAATACAGACGTAAAATTCAAAACACTATGTATTTTAAAACTAGATATTAAGGTGAAAGAAGACCAGCTAGCATTGTGGTATGTTCAACCTTTAACACAATTTGGATGACATTCCTATTATAACATCTTAGCATCAAAATAAACCAAAAGCCAAATCAGAGTCCTAGAATCTGAGCCCAAAATGAACAGCTCTGCCATGTTCAGAGATTGTGGAAAATTGGTATGTAAGACTGAGAGGAAAAGAAATCTCCTCCAAAAATGGTACGTTAAAAACCTCAGAAGTTACTCTGTGGAAAGCTAAAATCAGCCTAGTAGCACCATGCCTTTTCTCATCCTGGATTCTGAGCAAGGCTCCTAAATGAGTTGCTGATGGCTGTAGTCTTCAGTGGCCATGAGAAACCCCCACCTAAGGTGAAACACACATAAACAATCTGCCTTTCCCTGGCAAATTCCCTCTGGAAGAGTATACCCTCCCGGCTGCATGTCCAGTTCTTCAGCTGGTTTGGTTGTAGGGTGTCACAAGGGCTGTGACAACCTGAATTGGCTGTGACTCCTTCTAGCGTTAAGAGGAGGTTCCAAGAGACTGTGGTAGCCCTTGGTGTTACCCCTTATCTCCCAACACACAGGGTGAAAGTCTCCTTTTTGAAGGAGCGGCAGGAAGACTAAAGCAGTCCTTTTAGCCCAGGGATACTTCTCCCAGCTAGGAGCTCAGTGTGTGAACATGGACAGTCAGCTGAATGTTCCTGCTCCAAAACAACAAACAAAAAAACCTAGAAGCCCAAGGTATCTCACAAAATGTACCTTTATTTATGCAGTGAAAAATAGCCCTGTACTGCCCACCCCCCACAGCACCAGGTATCTGTAGGAAACCCAGCACGTAGTTTGAAGCATAGACCTACTAGCTGGAAATATCAGTGAATGGTGAGGAGGCAGGGGATACAGACATGTTGATACTAACTACAGCGATAAGGCAACAGATTATCCAGGCCACCTGAATCCAGGTTTGTTAGTTTCAGTCACCCTCCCTTCTTCCCAAAGACCACATACTTATCATTTGAAGACTGAAGTAGTAATTTCATAAACTGAAAGTGAAGCAATTTTAGAGTAGCTGATTTTTTGACAGAATTGGTATCTTTGCTGCAGGTAAGTTTCAGATAATTTTCTTCACCAGGAGGCTTAGAAGGTGCTTGGTTCTGAAATGCTAGGAGAGTTCACGGCACAGCCGTTCATAAGGCTGTTACTGAAACTTGATTCCTTGAGCCAAAGGTAAATCCTTGCTGTAGTTGATTGTACTGGAAGAGAAACAAATATTTAGAGACCAGCCTTGATCACAGAGACAGATTATGCAGTCCATTTCCTATGTATAAGGCTTCTGATTTCTGTCACATACATACAAAAGACTTCTGTAAGCAGTTTGCCTATTTAAAGTTACAAACTGACTTTACTCCGGTTTTCAATATAGTAACCATGTATGGGGAAAGCCCACATTCCCCAGTATCCCTTCCTTGATAGATCAAAGAGGAAGTAAAGTAGTATTCTCTGTTTAATCTCTTACTAGGAGAATGTCCATACAGAAAAATTAAGGTGGGATTTCTCACGTTCATAAGGCTTTGCATGGAAACCAAAGTTAGCACGGGTAAAGGCTACGGAGGCCAGCAGAGAGTGGGAATGGTCAACCACTACAGGCTGTCAGGAGATTTATGGATAGATAACCAACACGTAGCTAAATCACCCACCACTGGCAATAGTGGCCCCCTCACCGTGGTTGTCACTTCATGTATTTCCTGACAAATTTCAGTAATTTAATTTTTAGCCGAGTTTAAAATCAGGCAAGAGTGGGAAAAAAACCAGATTCCCCCCCCCCCCCCTTTTGAGGAACAGTGAGTGAAGAAAGGTCTTTATCTAGACCCTTCAAATCATCTTCTACTAGGAAGGGAGATGTAAATTCTTGCATGAAGAAAAGGCAGTTACACTCATACATGGTTATCTCACATTTAGCGAAGATAACCTCCTGTAGTGAAAGATTTATACGTTTTGAACTATTGCAAGTTTATCTGTAATCGACATTTATTTGGAATTTAGAAAGTCTGTCTTACCAAGTAGACCGTCTCATATAAAGTTTCCATGAATCACTTCCAGATTCTCTTCCCCCACCAGTGTGCTTTTCACCACCTGTAGGAAAAAGGTTATAAATGAAAACTTGGAATTTTTTTGGAGCATGGGAATCTGGACTAACTCCAGGACATGAGACATTTTATAAAAATTCATGGGAAAAACTATTCCTTTGCCCTTGTTCTACATCTGAAATAAATTACCAGACCACCACCACATACAACTCACACAGCTAGCTCTCTCTCCTCATGCTTGATCCAAAAAATATCTGCCTCGAGTTGAAAGTCTCATCATGCTGGCACCAGGGGACCTTGTTTTAAAAGATATTTTAACATGAGACAAGAGTACAAGAATGTGCTGGTTCTTGTACTGTTTAAATGGTAAGGCGAATATTTCTTCTTCCCTCCCCCCACTGCCTTCAGTATATACAAAAAAGAGAAATAAAGGCAAAAATGTATTTGAAGACTTCTCACAAAAATACTTTATGCTGTAAACTTTAAATACACATGCAAACATATACAAAAATGCTCAAGACTGTTTTAATTAAACTCTTTTAAACAGTTTTCCACTCAGCCACATCTCTAAACACACTTATGAGTTACATTCCCTTGATGGGGGGGCAGGGAATGATACATGGAATATTTAAAAATCAAATACAGATATTTTCCAAAGCTGAAACCCAACTACCTCTAGTCAATTTCTGTTTTCTGCTAAAGCAGTATAATTCAAAATTAACTTCATTGATTTCTTCAGATTTAGTCATTTAAATGGACTGATTAAAACCTTGAAAAATAAGATGAGGAGACCTAAATTATACTAGTCTTACAGTGGTAATGCTTTATTCTCTTCCAGAGTAATTAGAAAAAAAAAAAAATCCCCCCAGCTTTAAAAAAAATGCAGCCTGAGGAATAATATCAAGTCTCTAGAGCTTTAAAAAAAATGAAGCCCGAGGAATAATATCAAGTCTCTAGACCTGATGCTAGAGGATTCCATCATTTAAAGGATAAAGAAAGAAAGCATAAGTAACATACCAAAAGCACCTCCAATCTCAGCCCCACTGGTTGGGATGTTGACATTCACAATGCCACAGTCAGATCCCTTTGGCCTACAAACAAAGATAAGACATAATTACCCCTCAGGATCAGGAAAGGCTCCTTCCCTAAAACAAGGGCTATAAAATGCTCAACTAGCATTGTGCATAGGTTGACAAGAGACATGAAAGACTGATCTTATGTTTCAGGAAGGTAGAAAAATAATTTAAATTATACCCAAGCCAGCGGAAAATCCTTCCCAAATCCTTGGTAAAGATACTGCTGGAGAGACCTTGTTTTACTTCATTATTCCAGGCAAAAACCTCCTCTTCCTCCTAAAAGGAGGATGTGTCAAAGGTTAAATCGTGACCATTCAAAGTAAAGCAGTTACAAAGCAGTACTGTGAGAAAAAACCCAACATAGCACAGCCATAAGGCAAATATACTGAATGCCACTTGGCAAACACACGTGCATCAAGTTGGGGACAGGATACCTCCACCACTGCCCAAAACACACAACCTGCTTTTGAGCAGGTTGACATAAACAATAAAAATCTATTCCTGTACAGACTCTCATCTTAACTCCAGTTCTCTTCACAGAAAATGCACGTAGTTACACAGTGAGGTAAGCTATTACAGTGGATATCCCACAGTGCAGAACAACAGTTACCACTTGAAGTGCTGCGACAATTACATGAACACGACATAACATCTGAAATCTCTCTCCTGACTCTTCTGTTAGCATCCTTGACACCTAATTCCCCATTGTTATTTTACCTTAAATTTCAGCACATACAGTATGGGGGCAAATGTCTCAGTATGGACAATGGGTGCATTATGAGGAAGGCCAGTCACAATGGTTGGTTCAACATAGTTTCCAGGGCGATTTATAACCTTCAAAACACATAAAAGAAGAAACAACTGAGTAAGTTCAAACCAGCATCCTGCTTAGTACTAGTGTAGGAAGGGAATCCTTCATAGTCTGATTACTATAGTTGTGCCTAGCAATCAGAAATAGAAGGTCAGCTCATCTGAGTAGGTAACTTAGATTTTACTTGTTTAAGTATTTAAAATACAGAAGCATAACTTAGTCTACTAAGGAGGTAATCAAATCTTAAAGTCCAGCAGCTGACAAAAACCACTTCCCTTCTCTTACTTGTAAGCTGATCAGAACTTTAAAGGTATTAGGAATAAAGAAGGTGCCAGTGAAAGACAAGAATTCCCAGAACGTTAAGTCCATGAGAATTAAACATCCCATATGATGAAGATGTGCAAGTGGCTCTCTTGAATCTTCAGTATTTCCTGAAGTTTGATATTGTGCATCCAGGGACAAAACAGCAATTTTTCTTTGTTAAGTGTTTGATATTCACCATGTATACTGCTGTTTGTATTTTCACCATCACCTGCAACTAGGGAGTAGTGCAAGGAACAGCCAAAAGCTCTCAGCCATTTCTTGGAGGAGAAGGTAGCTTCCAAGTAGACCCATCTTTACCCTAAAGACAGGACTGCAATTCAAACATTCTCAGACTGACTAACTTAACATCCTGTAATGGCTGACAGGACAAACTGAGGTACAATCTTGGCCTAAGCCACCATGTTACTGTATTTTTTTTCCTAGAGCACTAAATGTAGCAGGGAGAATAAAAGTAAGTCACCTTTCCACCATAGACCACAGAGCCACCCTGTTGTTTTGCTTGTTCTACTGCATCAAGGAACATTTTCACTGCTTCTTTGGTATGAAGAGGCCCATACAGAGTGTCAGCTAAAAACAAAAGATCCAAAGACATACTTTCAGCAAAACTGTACATATTTGTAAATATTCTTATCATGACATTTTGGGAGTAATTATTTAATCTGTCTAAAATGAGCAGTATTAGCTGGATCCTTCATCTTCCTTTCAGAGTTTGTATTCTAAATGAAACCAGCTATCCCCGCTCCCTGGTAAACTGCTAAAATTAGATAGCTTTGATCTATAATCTGTCTGGAATTTAAACAGAAAGAAACAGAAACTTGTCTCCTAAACCCACGAGCTGGAAATAGCTACTTACAATCCCACGGATCACCAATGCGGACCTGGGCATAGGCCTTAGCAAGCTTTGCCACCACCTCGTCATGGATGCTTTCATGGAGGAACTAAACAAAATGTAGTAAGAAGGTTGTAAGACAGCTCAGCCTATGTGACTATAAGTACTACTGCACTTTGAAGAGGGCTGAATGAAGTGGGGAGATAGTGTTGCTCATACTCAGCAAATACCAAAGTTAAAAATAAACACATGAGCAAGGCCTCGAAACAGCACCAACACCATGAAATGAAGATTTAAAATCTTCACCATAAAGATTTAAAAGAAGCAAAGAAACAAAAACCTGTTTTAATTTTACCCCATCTCAGATCAATGGTATCAATGTGTTCTGTAAATTCTCCAGTTAAGTGTTTTAGGACAAATACTCAAGTGATTTTTATTGCTATAATTTGAGGAATCTCACTGCCCTTCCTATACACCCGAAGTTAATCCGCATCAATTTTGACAAATATTTACACAATCAACCCAACTCTGAAAAGAGTATACAGACACAGGCTGACATTATAACACCTTTAAACTTGTTGAAAATAATTGGTTAAAAATTAATAATAAAGTAAGCAACACACACATCCTTGCTTTGCTGAAATCTAAACCCTGCACCAAAATTTGTAGCAGGCACAAGCAAAGAAGCTCTGGCAATGAAGACAGAGAAATACAGGAAGTATGGGAAGTTTTATTTTCCTGAGTTTTCGCACCAGGTACATTTAGAAACACATACAAAGAAACTCTTTAGAGCTAGAATTATAGTGGAATGACAAACTACCATCTTATTTTCCCACCAAACTGATTTTGACAAAGTAAAAATGTGTTTCAAAGATTGTTTGTTGCTCTCCATAATATTAGGAATTGTTAGGCATTTACTGAGCTAACCTGGAATTAAGTTTAAACTCAGAGCTACCCAAACCATGCAATACACATTTACTCACCAGCCTTCTAGCAGTTGTGCACCTCTGACCCGCTGTTCCCACAGCGGCAAATAGAGCAGATGGGATGACTAGGTTCAGATCTGCATCTTCAAATACTTAACAAAAATTAAAACATCAGCATGTTACTGGAGTTAACAGGCAGTTCGCAAGACTTAAGACACTAAACAATATAATAAACTGACAGGTTGATCAACAAGCATTAGGAATAGTCACACTAGTGTAGCACAATATGATATACAGAAACACCTCAAAATTCCTATTACTTTTACACCTGGAATGAGACACACACAATTGGGCATGAACGTAGGTCTGAACTACTGAAGAGAGCCTTTTGCAATAAAGTTTGCAGAGAACTTCAGCTTAATTTTAATTCAAGAAACTACAAGCAATTTCTTGCCATTTCTTCACCTTGTCCTTCTCTCACTGAGCAGTCTAGCAGCATAAAGAAACAATGGTAAAGTGCATCCAGATGGCATGCAAAAAAACCCAGCTAAAAGACACAAGTATACAATAATGTAAAATATAAATGAGATGAACAAATTCATCTGGCTAGAAGACATTGGGATGTTTAAAGCAAAGCTAGTATGCATAAGCCTCAAAGGATCCCAAAAATATCACTCAGCTTAACCAGTCCCCCAGAATTCTCTAACTATCCAAAATTATTATTAAATTTGGGACAAAGTCCAATCAAACAATGTTTATGCCATCATTCAAAGCCAATTCCAGAAAAAGCAGGGCTTTCATATGAAAAAGGAAACAATTTTCTAAGTATAAAGCAAGTTTATGCTACTGGCTGCAAAGCAGCACAGGAAAAAAGACCTGCTCAAATGTGACTTTCAAAAGAGCTTAATATTCTAAATAGGCAATTACATTTGTTCAGAGTATGAAAAAGGTGAAATGGAAGGCTACAACGTAACGGGACAGCAATTTAGGTATTTATCTTGCTTATATTTTCTTTCTGCCACATTGCTCAGCTTCACGGTATTTAAGTTATGCTTATCTGGGAATTAGATCATGCCCTAACCTACTTAAACCTGTAAAATGTGCTACTGAAATAAATACCTGCATGCTTTGCTTTCAAGTATCATTAAGTGTCTTAGACTTTATATATATGTACTTATATTTTAAAACGCTAAAAATGTGGTGTTCATGAGATTAGAACTATCCTAAAATCAAATTTATTTAGCATTGTCCACATCCCATTACTGAAGCTTACTGCTTCTCTCATTCCCTTCTTCACTTCAATGGTGAATGCATATAAGAGCTTGAACTTTCATTTTTTTATCTTAAAACACTACCCCTCCACAATACTGAAGACAGAAAAAACCCAACATTCTACTACATACTTTTTAAACCCACAGTGTGGAAAAAGAAAAAAAAGGGACAATTTGCTACAAACATTTGTATACTAACTTCCAAATATCATCTATAGGACTAAATTTCTACAGTGCATATTACCAATAATTGCATTGTTTCCTCCCAGTTCCAGCAGGCTTCGACCTAATAAAAACACACAAAACAACTTATGTCATGCGCACATGGATCCACTTCACCTCATTCAGTGAGGTCACCTCTAACTAGAGCTAAATTTCATTAAACATATTTTTCTGGATAGACAAAACATTTTAGGCATCACAGTCAACTAAACACTCTAGCCAAAGCAGAAAATTACACCAAATACTACATCTATCACATATTGTGAAGAAAGATACCTGGAGAGCAGTTATGCCAGTAAGAAGCTTAAAAAAAAAAGGCAAAAACAGCACTGGAAAGGAAAAGATGAAAACAGAAAAAGTTGCAGCATAAATAGTATGATGTAGACAAAGTAAAGGAGGAGGTGCTACAGAGATCAAAGTGCACACATAAAATTTAACTAGGCTTATTTATTTCTCTGGCAACTGTTTCATCTCAAATCTGAGAGAAAGAATCACCATCTACTTCTGGGTGAACATTTGCAATCTGTTCTGATTTTTTTTTTTTTTTTTTTTTTACACTCCTATGAACTTCAAATGTATAAAATGAGAAAATCCTGTTCACAAAGTTTTCTGTTTAAAACTAAAAAGCTAGAATCCAGCAGCCGTGCATGGACTCATGCCTGTACACTTTTAAATATTTGCAACAAAAACAGCACCGCAAAAATCGTAACTTTTCTCCTGTATTTATAAGGAGTAAAAGGCAAGTGGGCATTTCTCCATGGACACATTGCCAAAAGACCATATGCCCTGGCTGTTCATCTTGACAATCGCCATACAATTATATTCACGGACCCTTCCCCGCCCTGAATTAACTGTAGGACCATTGATTTGTGGATATCCTGGAAAAAACGCTGAGTTGTGACAGAACTAACTGAAAAATGCAGTATCTAGCTCTAAGCACTTTCAACATCCTACTTCCACCAAGTTAAAAAACAAAAAGGTAACACAAGAAGTAAGTGAAACAAGCTGTTATTTTAAAATCCTGTGGCGCTCCCCTGCCTTTCCCAACCATGGAAAGAAATGGAAGAGACCCCACACACTCACCAAATCTCTCCTGAACCATAAGCGCTACTTGCTTGCCCACTTTCGTGCTGCCAGTGAAGGACAACAGGTCCATTCTCTCATCTCTCGCCATTGCTGTCCTGCACAACAGGAGACATACCATGATGTTCAACGGAAGAGCAGACAGCTGGAAAAGCTGCCTGCACCTTCCACATAAACAAACTTCAACCAGGGAGATTTTTTAAAGTCAGAGCCACTTCTTTGAAAACATTAGGTAAGTGACTGAGCAGATGGCAGCAGAGCTTCTTCTTAGTCACAAAAGAGGAACAAGGCTGTTTCCCTCCCCCTTTTCAGACCATCAGAGCATCACCTGTACTAATTTTGAAATTCAATCTGAAGTACATAGAGAGATCACCTCCAATTGTTATGTTCCCTAAGAAAATATGCACACCTATGACTTTTTTTAATGCTTACCATCTGTTTTGTCTTCTCTTGAAATGCTCAAACGATACATCTGAATACACATTTGTACTGGGAATTTTCATATTGTAATAATCAAACAAAACAATTTGATTTGTACAGCTTCCAAGCACAGGTATGCATCTATGAGCAAGTGTGAAGTCCTGTGTGAGCATGGAAAATGGAGAAGTATTCTCTTCCACAAGTGGTCCAAAAGGCCAATGGGCTAGAAATTGAAAACTCTTAAGAACACGATGAGTGGAATTTAATGTTAGCTGTATTCTTTGGCGGTAAGCATATGCAGAAGTAGAATACATTAGTCATGCCTCTTCACTAAATATCTGATAAGTTATTTGTTAGCAGCTGATCTCACAACAGCAAGTAGAAATACGTATTATGTTTACAGCAGGGCCAGAGTTTCAGATCAGTTGATAAAAATGATGGCAAAAGGTACATGCATGTACTGGGAACTCCTGGAGATCAGAATAACTTTACGAAGAGTACCTCTAAGAATATTCTTTACCCTCCATACATCTTCACAAAACACAAGAAATGTTACCTACCCAATGTCTGCTCCACCACAAACCAGAGAACAGATTGCGCCAGGCACTTTGTTATCTTCCAAGACTTTGGCAATTATCCTAGAATCAAAGGTGTAAAAATTTCAGAGATTTCTGACAGGTGCATATAATAGGGAATGAACCATTAAAACTCTCTGACCATGCACATGAAGAAGCTACAGATTTTTAAAAAGCAGAAGTCTTGCAGTTAACTGACTTAGTTTGTACAATACATAACACACTTCTCTCATCAAGGACTTTGGTGTTACAATCATAGCTCCCACAGAAGACTCTAAAATATATTAATTATGTGTCCACACAACTGGCACAGACAAGTATTAGATCAGTGTGTAAAAACCTTGGCCATACAGTCTTTCACCATTAGGAAGAGACATTTATATAACTTCATGGAGCTACATAAAATACTCACAAGTAGTTTGGGGCCATTGTTCGCAGGAGTTAGTATTAAAGCTACAAGACTTACTAATTAGTTATTTTAAAGGTGTCTATTTATATTTAGCATTTTAAAATAAATGTTATTTGTAGCACATAATAGATAAGTATTTAAAATGCTAATATAGTAAGCAAAGTAACAATAAACCTAGCGTAAGTATCACTACGACATTTATTTTTTGGAGTTGTTCTTTTTATCAAGAATGAGTTTTGAACCCTGGAAACGCATGCTAAGGTGTTACTAGGTTTGGAAAATAAAGATTGTGTGAAGGCATCTTCAGGATATAGGTCTACACAGCCAGCCACAAGAATCTGCCAAGACACTGGGCGCTGATGTTGGGCTGAGACTCCCAAAAAAAGGGATGATTCTGAAACATGAGTGTGTGATTGAGGGAAGCTGAATTTCATGAGCAATTCATCTTCTACAAGGAAGCAAACCACATGGTTTGCTTCAGCAGAAGCACAGCCCTGGTCCCAGAAAAAACTGGCCAACAGTATAGGTAACATCCCATATATACTGTTACTTCTTAGGTAACAAGGGGAAAGCAGTTCTTCTGACCACTAAGCACTACCTCAAACAGAAAAGAAGTTGTTTAAAAAGCAAAAGAGAAAGCAAAGAAACCAGAACTCACTTTGTAACAGCAACACTGATGAGGGATGTTGTAGGAGCACCCTTCCTAAAAAGAAAAAAAAAAAAAAAAAAAAGACATTATTTTCTTTTCAGTTCTTCAAGAATAAGAGATAATTCAAATATGCAATTTTTATGGTATCTGAAATACAGCACACTTTGGTTAGGCTGGTTTTCAGATGCGTGTTAAGACAGGAACTCAAGCGTTTCTTTCCACAGCTCAGCATTCAGAGCTTCTACTGAAATTCACATGAACAAGGACTATGCCAGACATTAGAGTGAAGCAGGTAGATGAAAGTGAAGCAGGAGCTAGGAGAGGAAGTAAAGCTACTTATTTAGATTCTTAATTTTAGCTGTACCAATTCTGAAAATATTAACTATTCGCTACCACTGCTGAAAGACCTCAAGCTGGGTTCTTTATTAACAGGCCATTTGGCTAAGTCCTGGACAGGCCTGATTCTCAATACCTCATAAAAGAGGTTACCACAAAATAAAACAAAGCTCTTTGACTACAAGTGAACCTAAAAATAAATAGAAATTAAGCCTACATGAGATAGAATCAAATATACAGAAACACCAGATATTTGATAACAATTTCATGCCTGAGATAATAGCTCTCTAATTTTAAAATACTGTTAGCACGTTGGAGAGCTATATCTTACCAGAGGCAAGCGTTTCCACAGATCATCGCAATTGCACTGTTCCACCCATAAACCGCTACGGGGAAGTTAAAGGCCGTGATGATTCCTACTAACCCAACAGGATTCCACTGCTCTATAAGGGCATGGCCAGGTCCTGAAAGCAAAGACACAATGTAACGCAATTTGCATCCATTTAATGTTTTTTTTTTTTAAAAAGGAAAGCATGTGAGCAAGGGGCCTAGTATCACCCCTCCGTCCGTGAGAGCATTAGCTTGTGGAGAGCTGTATTATATGTGCTCTGCAGCTTACTGGAACAAGGTTAGCCAGATTGTGGAAAAACCTAATAACATGACAACATGAAGTTTTACTATTTTAACTATTCAGTTAACAGAATGGTGATTGTTTGCTAATCACTGACAAAAAGATCTCTCATTTCTCAGTACACTGCTGAACGTTTTACATACTTTCCTCTAGCACCTTCATTGACAAAGAAATCGAAGAGAATCTAATGCTTCGAAGAGTGGAGAGAAAATCTGTTGCCTCTCTTGTTATACGCCACAGGCTAGATACTTCACTAGATGGTGCTACTGCCTATGAGCACATCTATTCCTAGACAACATGCTCCCTAAATAACGCACAGTACAGAGATTTTGCTGCACTACATCACTGTACATTTAAGACACATCTCCATCTCTTCATTTGTACCAAAAAAAAAAAAAAAAATCAAAAATCAACATACATACACACATACTTACTTTCTGAAGGCAAAATAGGTCCACCAATCATTCGGGACAAACCAACGGCATAGTCGCAGACATCAACATACTCCTGCACCTCCCCAACACCCTCAACAAAAATCTTTCCCATTTCCAAAGAGACCTGAAAAAATTAAAAGCAAGACAAAATTATTTAAAAAAAAAATCCCTTGCATCCCCAATACATTTTGCCTCCCACTAAATGTCAGGTATATCTGTACACCAAGTAAGATTTAATACACATTTTTTTCATTAGAAGAGATTCAGCTCTTCCTGAGTTATTCACAGCTTGAAGAAAGAACACAATAGACAACTAGACAGGAGTCACATTCCCATACAATAGGAGGAAATTAGAAGAGGAAGTTAATGAACAGAGGAAATCAAAAATAATCTACTGAAAGGAGTATCCAACAGTAATGAGGTTCATAGGTTTAGATCAACGAAACACTGAGTTTCCATCAGGATGTTTGCATACATTGTGGACCAGGTGAGGAATAAATTGGAAAAGAGGGATTGCTCTGCTCCAGCAAAAAGAAATGGTCATTTACATTTTTCATAAGCAAACTACTCATTTTACAATATCTCAAACTGAGTTTGAGCGATTCCATTTTCAGACACTGCTGAAAATGTCTACATATCTTTAGTATTTTAGTAACCTGGGATGTTTAGGATCAATTTTTTTTTTTTTAGCTGAAGACAATCCTAAACTATGTCCTTCTGTTAAAAGCATGTTAGATTATCAATATAGCATATAGATTATCAAAGAGAATAACCTGGTATTTGAAGACATTTTCCTCCAAAAGTGAGAAAATTCACTAACTTAAGAACTGAGAAGTCACCCACTTACCCCCACTTAATTTTACAGTCATGGTCCAATATCTAGGCATGACTTTCATGCAGATATCACTTCACTGTCATGATTGTACTTTG
Organism: Gymnogyps californianus; assembly: GCF_018139145.2. Taxonomy (NCBI): domain Eukaryota; kingdom Metazoa; phylum Chordata; class Aves; order Accipitriformes; family Cathartidae; genus Gymnogyps; species Gymnogyps californianus. The sequence goes on from NC_059500.1 coordinate 21,431,195, forward strand.
AAAAAGCTGTTAAGTGAGGAATCAGGTTTGAAGGATTGCCACAAGACTTTACTCCCCATGCAAAGGTTAAAATAAAGGTGCCTAAATGTATTTCTATGATACTTCTGGTTATCTTGAGACAGAAGGAATAGCCTCTATCTATGACCAGAAATGGAGGGGCATCAGGCATATTTACTAAGAAACACAGCAGAGAGTCCGTAAGTGCAGTAGAGATGCATCTGGATACTTGACAAGGACATTGTGAGGCGAGGCTGGAAATTTCCAATGGCATATGAAAAGGTGAGTTGCCGTACTGCTCCCTTTTCCATATCCTAAAGCCAGGAATAATCTTAAAACCTGGATACCTACTGCACAGCTGTCGCCCTGAAGTTCACCCCCTATCCTGGAAGAGCTGAACAGACCTATTATCTGTTTGGGAAAATCAGAAAAATGCTCTGGCAATAAGCAGTAAGTTTTGTCCAAGGAACACACAGCTAACTTCTGTCTGTCCACACTCACCAGGGAAGTTGTACTGTTTTTGAATACAGAAGTACGTTAGCACTCTAATTCCACCACAGAAAGTCTGCTGAAGAGACAACATCAAGGGAAACAGCAGAACAAAGTTTTGTAGGTTAACAATATGGGCTTGACTACACATGGAGTCATTCACTGACAGCTGTTTCTGAATAGCAGCATATATAGGCAAGCCCTGTAAAAGGAAAGCGGCCAGTTCCCCATTTGTCTCCTTTTCTTCCCTAGCAAGTGTTTTAAAGGAGCAGTTCTTCAACCTTTATGTCCTGCACAGCACTGCAAGAAGATCTCATTACGACCATCTCACCTTCTGAAGCCTTATACCTCCACACGCTAGTTTGCAAAATCCTGCCCATCACCAGAAAGAGCTCAAGGTTAAAAGCTCTGTATCAGAGGAAGGTCTTTTTCAGGACACTTTTAGTATCAGACAGTGCCCTATCTGACAGGCAAGTGGGAAAACAGCAGGGCAACAGTTGTAACACTCCTCCTGGCCAGAGTACAGGCTCAGAATGAATTATGCTTTCTTTTCCTATTACATATTTTCATTTTCAGTGTAGGATGCCAGAATGCAATCTTACATATTTATTTTTTTTCTTGTCCTTTTTTTTTTTAAATTAAAATTTCTTCAGGCAAGCTAACAGAACTAACAGCATTTTAACAATTATTAAGGTTAGTATTGCAGAGTGGTACATTAAAAACTGAGAAAAATAGTTTTGACACCCCCCCGCCAAAGTTAAGCTGCTTCTTAGAACACCTTACCAAGCTTCCTAGAACTTTGATTTTTTGTCTCAGGGCATCACCAATCTGTCGCACTATTTCTCCACGCTTAGGTGCAGGGATCTAGTCAAAACAAAAGAAAACAGAAGAATCTATTTGAGATTGAACAGCTGTGACTTCTGCTGCATATATACTGCTAGTTTTCTACCCCTGCAGTAAGAAATCACTGATTGCCGTGCTTTTTTCCCTGTTTTCCCAAGACATTGTTACTCGTTCATTTTTATCATATACGCTGCTTTACAAGAAACTGTTTCCTGCCTCACAGAGGCTGGTAACACTGCACACATTTATGTCTGTTCAAAACTTCAGTTCCACTGAATATTGCCAGAGGCATTCAGATTATTAGTTACTTCTCTTCAGCTACACCACCCACAATGCCCCCAAACAATCAGCTGCACCTCAGGAAACAAGCATTTTTTATAAAAGCACACTTAGCGGCTTCTGAGCTTTTGAAGTATACTTAACATCACATTTTCAAACGTTTTTTTCAGTCTGACAATGGCTGCTGACATTTATTTTGTTAGCAGATGCTGAGATACACAGAAGCCTCATTCATGGAAAAATTAAACCCATATACCAAGTATTAATAGACTTTTTTTTTTAATGTGGTATCAGTATGTTAGATAATAATCAATAGCCAGGATCAATAATAAACCATATCTATGCAACAGGATTTAGAGGATTAGAAACTGCTGATGAACAGCAGTTCTCTGGAAAGAGAGGAGTGATGAATACATAAACCATGCAAATAAATCTCTTTACAGGCAAAATCTTTCAGATAAGCTCATTACAAACAACAAAATTCGCAAACTAAAACCAAACAGCTTTGAGGCGAGGCTTTAAAGCATTTGATCTGTTGATTCTTTGTTATCTGTTGGATGGCTTTGAGATTATTTCCAAACACATTAGGAGCTGGTATGCACTCACCACCATTATATTCACAAACTGTAAGAAAAGAACACGTACTAACATCCTGAGGAAGCTGAGGAAGCTGTTGTGTTTGTCCTAAACTTTGTTCTCTTCAGGCAAGGCAAACTACTTTGCTGGATAAAATACAAAATGCCCAATATCTTACGAAATTCAGGTTTCAGCCTGTATCAAGGAAATGGCAGGTAGCTATAAAAACCAAGCCTGGCATGGCCAGCAAGAGAATGGAAGCTGGCTGGATGTAGCTTGTACAGGTGCACTGAGAATAACACCTTGCTAAGGAAAAATAGCTTACCTATTGTCTGACACAGCAATGTAACACTGAAGTTTTGGAATAACCTGGTTCTTTTGTGAAATACCAGGACAGCTGGTGAACAAAAAAAGCACACTCGAAAGTCTTCCTCATCCCACGAGAACAAGATTATCACCACAAGTTAGATACCCAAATATTCTTGTGGGAGAAAGCATGCAGCAACACGAAGTTAAACACACCCACAGGGATAATTTGCTTGCTACAAGGTTTCTGAACTTCAGCAGAGCTGTTGGCAATGGCTTACAGGCACAAACCTGGGTAAATTTGTCAGGCCTTTCAAAACAAACATTTTCCACAAGTCAATGTCCTCATCTTTGCACCTCAATGGTAATGTGCACAAGTTGTCTGGGTTTGTTTCTTGAGGTCCTCATTGCAGATTTTTACTTTAATGCAACATACACAATATGAACATGTTTTTACACCTCCACCTGACAGGGCAATTTAACGGCCTTTACCTGACAGAGATATGTTATAAAAGAGAAGTCCCTGTTAACTTACATCAGCCCAGACCTTCCATGCCTCTTTAGCCTTCTTTACGGTTTCTTCATAATCCTCCAAACTAGCCTACACGAAGAAGCATGTCAAAGTTAGGAAAACCAAAACCCCCCAAAAACACCACAGAAAAGCTTCTGCATCCAACTCAAGACATTTCTAGTGGATAGTACTGCACTACAGAATACTACTTTCACAGGAAGTCTGCCATAGTTTCGTCCCAATATGGCACGTTGAGTTGCTTGAAGTTACTGTTGAGGAAAAGCATATGTGCTGCCTAAACAAGAAAAAACGCAAGCAGAAATTTTCCTTCAGATGACAAAGGATGTTCCATAAAGAATAGCTGTAAGGGGGGCATTCATCATATATTCACATATCTTCTATCATCTTAGTACTACTACTATTAACAATATTAAACAAAGGCTGTGAGGGCTTTCATACTCCAGCAGCCTTACTGGACATCAAGGGCTAATCAAATCCTAATATACAAAAGGAGTAGCTTAGTACCATAGCACTATTCTCACACTAAAAAATTCCACAAGTTTACCATGTGAACACCATGTTGCTCTCCATACCCCCTCCTGGCCACTCAGCTCCACTGAATAGCCACAATCCACCCCTATTCTGCAACTCCCTCTAGAAACAAACGAAAACAGGCAGGAGAGGCCCTCACTCTTCCCAATAATACTTGCAAGCGGGGGGGAGGAAAGGGGGGAAAGGTGAAGAGCCTGTTTTTCTTCCCAGAAAAGCCACAGGCTTATTTCCAGCAGACGGCCCGAGCTGTGATGAGCTCCACCAACCGCCACTGGATTCAGCATCCCCCAGACCCCCGCCGTCACCCACCTCGGCGGGTTCCCGCCCTTCGCGAACCTGGTCGAGAGGAGGTGCAGCTCGCAGACCAACGCCCAAACACCCCTCACGCCGGCCACGGGGGCTAGACAGCTCCTCCCTTCCCAGCAGCCGCTAGGTCCCTGCCCCCGAGTTTCCCGGGTCGGGCCGGGCCGAGGCGCGCTTACCTGCCGGACGCTGGCTATGGGCTCGTTGTTGGCGGGGCAGTACGTCGTCACTACCTAGAGCAGGGCGGGGGGGGGGGGGGGGGGAGATGAGCAGCGGGGCCGCACTCGCCCTTTTAGCTAACGGCGGGGGCGCAACGCCCAGGGAGCCGCCGAGGCCCAGCGGCGACGCGGCACCGCCCGGCGCCCCCCCCCGGCACCCCCCTACCCCCACCCCCCGGCCCCGCTCCCGCGGGCCCGCTCCCCCCCGCAGGCCGCGACGCCGCCCGCACCTGGCCGCCGCCGCCCCAGCGCCCGTTGTACACGCCCGGGTTCTCCTCCTGCAGGCCCAGCTCCCGCAGCCAGGCGTAGCGCGGCTGGCTGACCAGCAGGGTAGACATGGCGGCCGCCGAGGCCCCGGCCCGCAGCGGCAGCAGCAAGGCGGCAGCGCGGCGCAGGCCCAGCATCGCCGGCGGCCGCCCGGGGTCGGGTGGGGCGGGGCGGGGCGGGGCGGGGGGCACGCGGCAATGGCCGCCGCGCCCCGCCCCCGCCCCGCCTCCCCGCCGCCGGCGCCGATTGGTGGGGGCACGGCGGCGCCCCCTCCCGCCGGGCCCCGCCCCCGCCTGCCTGCCCCCTGCCAGCCCCTCGCTTTCCGGCTCCGGGCCCCGCCCCCCCGTCTGCCTGCCTGCCTGCCTGCCTGCCTGCCTGCCTGCCTGGCCCCTGCCCGGCCCCTGCCCGCTGGCTCCTTTCCTGCCTGCCCCCTGCGTGCCCGCCCTGGGTCGAGGCAAACAGAGTAGAGCCCAGCCCACGCAGAGTCCCAGATCGTCCCCCGCGCCAGGTTCCCCTCAAGGGCGCGCACGCACCGCGGAGTGCGGGGGCAGCGGAGTCCCCCACTCGAGTGTTTCTAATTGCGGGGGGAAATAAAAGCACACAGCCATCAAAACAGGGAAAAAACTGTAGCTATCCTTATTCAACAACGGAGTAATAATAATGATAACATGTAGGAGCATGCATTACCCTTTTCATTCTTTAACACCGTGCTTGAATCTCAACGAAAAGAAGTGGCTTCAGCTTCTAGGCTGGCCACTTACCCATGCTCCAGTGTTTGTGATTTTACAATCTTTTTATTTCTCCTTTCCTGTATACAGGGCTAACATACTTACCTCACGTGATAGGCACTCATCTTGCAAAATTGCAAGTGATTTTTATCCCATATTTTTAAACTAATTCCCCTGAAGAGGCTTTAGAAATTTAGATGACTTACTATGATCACGAAATACTGTTTGTTTTCAGGAATGCAGTATTTTCTGAATGACCAAACCACTTAGGGATAAACCCCAATACTAAGCTTTAAATGTGTTAGCACATACTTAAAGGAGAGAAGAAAAATGCCACTGATCTCAAGAACGCCATAATTTATTTTTCGGTTTCCACAAATACACACTTTTGCTTACTGTGAATTGCATTAACTATAAACAATTTGCTCTTTAAGAAACGGTTGTTCAAGTAATTTTGTCGAATGAAAAGTATCTGTGGATGATGTAAACAGATTAGTATTACAAAGTAGTCTGGCAAGGTTCGAGAGCTGAAGATGCCATTGGCTTCACTGCATGCAAGATCAAATTGTCACTTGCATAAGGAAACTGGGTTTGGATACTATAAAAATTGCATCAAAAAGGCAGCAATCCATTCACCTTTGAGGGGAATATGTAAAGAATCTCGAGCAAAAGCAACTCAAAAGGGAAATTAGTACATCTGAAAGGTAAAACACTTTTTTTTAAGCAGGGGGATGAAACCTTACATCTACCCAGAGAACAAACACCATCAAGAGAACAGCAGTACAGACTTTCTTCCCCTGGTTTGACACCGTGCTTTTACAGCCTTGACCTCAAGAAGCTATCCTACAGATGGTATGGTAGATCAGTCCCCGGAGCTGTTTGTTCATCATCCCACCGGCAGAGCCTACCAAAAACCTTTATAATAGGTCTCCATCACACCTGACCTGGAGTGAGCTTGTTTTGATCTGGTGACCCAGAAGCATGAAGCATCCCTTGAGCTATTCTGTCTCCTGATGACTGTTACTCGTAGTGCAAACCCTTTTCTTGGAAGGTCAATTTAGTATATAGATCAAATACATAGATGAAATAGGCTCCAGCTGGCTGCATAGCACCTGGTGAAGCTGGAGCTGCAGCAGCTCCCCACGTGCCTCAGGGAAGAAGAACCTGTTGAGGGAGTACCCCATCCACTTAACTGAGAGGCCTTTGTGGCCATAATTGTCCTTGCATAGCGTTCACTGGCGCAATAAAATTCTGGGGGAACAGAAGCCCAAAGCTTTGTGTTTGAAATTGTCCAGACGCCCATCAGAGATCATGACCTTCATTGACCCTAGTGAAACTTTGCAGAGGTCTTCCTCGTAAGGTCTGGCCCTGACAGAGGACTGGACTCAGGCTTTCTCTTAGTATTAAATACCAAGGTTGTGAACCCACTGCCTCGAAAGCGTCAAGGACCTGAAGGCATCAATGAGCCTTAATGGACCTGACCAGCCTTGCCTGGGGCCTCCATCCCTCACCCCCACCCCCAGGCACCATCTGAAACTCAGCCCCGGGCCTTTGGTCCCTCCTGCCACGGCTCAGCCACAGCCATGCCTCTGCTTGGACAAGGATGTGGCAAGCCAGACCCTGACCTGGGGGCTTCTGGCCTACTGCCCATCACCATGGGATCTGCTTATCAGCCACTGGCTTGGTCCTGACCCTGACCAGCAGGCTGGCTTCCTGGCTTCACCTCGGACCTGCCTCATCACCGCCATACCACCTCACGATGTGGGCTGTGACTTTGGCTGGTGAGGCCCCTGTCCTGCCCCCCGGCTCCCCATCCCCCAGGGAGCAGTGGCCCTTGCAGCTCCCTGACGGAGAGGGTACAGCTCACTCAGGCCAGTGGTCTTTGAGAGGTGACATTTTCTAATGCATTGCACAATCTTGTGCAGACTTTCACCTTTTTTGGCCTTATATTTCTGTATATGGTCAAAGGGGTATTTCACAATAACATAGCTGCAAGATGTCTTCAACCCATGCATTGGGTTCTAGCAAGTGGGACTCTCAAATGTTTAGGGCAGTAGCTGAGGCATAGACAACGTGGTTTCAATTCCACGGACTCTCTGTCACCATAAGCAAGCAGTTCCCCCAGCCACGACTGCACATGGCTAGTGGTACAGTACCTATTGGTCAAGCTGCAAAGAAAATCGAAACCCTGGCACGGTGCCTGACTTGGCTCTCTTCTTTTTTGCTCCAGAGTGTCCAAGCAGATGAAATTGTCACTGTCATAGGTGGTGCCAAAGTCCTTTCAGGAGGGGCAGAGGCCTGACTTGTCTGCACCGTATTGGTTAGTGATCAGATACACAGGACTAGCTGTGTGAGACACACTGCTTTTCAACCATCCACTGTAGTGAAGATGTGGTTAGACCTGCATGAAACCTTAGTGTGGGGCCCAAGCTTTTTTCTTCCTGCCATGCCCAAGTCCACATCTAAATCCAGATATGCCTCCAGAAGCTACAAGTGCAAGAGGAGTGTGAATTCAGGCCAGTGTCTGAAATACAGCACAGACACAACCTGTGCTTCTGTCCCACACCTGCAGAGCAAGGCTAATTGCAGGAGAGTTTGCAGGATACAGAAAGACTGTGCAACCTATATGAGGTGGGGCAGGAAAAGCTCCATATCAGACTACGGTATGTTTTTTTAAATATTTGTTCTACATGGTCATACTGAGCTTGATATTTTAAATCTTTATTTATTAAAGGGAATTTTAGTGAGAGATTAGCTGTCTATGGTAAGCTTACTTTGCAGTGTGATCATGCTAACATGACAATTGGCATTCCCCTTGGTTTGGATGTGTTGTGTCCACTAGTGAGAGCACATCTTGGAATCTGTGACAGTTTTAACTGGTCATGGAACATTATTCTGCCGTAAGGATATAATTAGAGTTGCTAAAATGTTCACTTCTACCAAAGCTTTCAAATAGATGGGAAGAGATCCATTTCAGTGATGCTTGTGAAAGTCAGTAAGAACGTGTCCTCGTCTTGTCCATCGAAGTTTCCGTATTGCCAGATCAATCCGTGAGCTGAATCAGCTCAGCATACTCACAGGAGCACTTGGCTCCAGCTCAAGGACAGCAACATGTTAGTGGAAGGGGGCTGGAAGGGGAGGCAGTTTGACAATACCCCAGTCATAAGCCAGACTCTGGATCCTGTGAAACCGTGCTCTTGTGTTCTGGATTCACTTCAGTGCTCTTCAGATGTAGTCCTTCCTTGCTCTGTGCTTCATTTCCTCATCTGTAGGAAAAGGTACAACGGTACCTTTACTCTTTAAAGGATAATTTAGGTTAATAATAAAGGAGCATTAGCTGCTTGGATACAATGAGGATGGAGGTTAAATGGCCATGTTAAGAAGAGGAGATCCCAGAGCTTTTACGCTTAAGTGAAGTTAGAGCTGCTTCAGCCCAGCACAAGGAATTCAGACAAATGGAGTGGGGAGGAAAAGCGGAAAAGCTTCCAAAAACATGCTTAAAACTTCCCCCCCCCCGTCACACGTATTTCCAGCATGACACAACCTTGCCCCAGAGCAGCAGGCTCCTCTGTTGTGTTTACATAACAGCTATCTCAATTCATTGGCAGAAGGAACTGTCCATTTTTCTCAGTGGTAAAACATGAGGAATGCAAGGAATTATGGTGATTCTTGCTCTCAAAACAGAGTTAAACCTACAGGGGGAAAAACAAACGACAAAGTTTTTCTCCTGACCCGAGATATTTCAAGTCAGTGCCCTTCACGTTGTAGTTTGTCAGTTACTCATATTTTAAAGTTTCCTGTTTACACTGAAAGTGATAGTAATTATGAATCATTTGAATCACAAGAAGTCCCAAGAAATAGACACATATGGTTGTGTAGCCCATAAAGACAGAAAATGGTTTGAGAGATTAAAAAAAAGCAACCACCAAAAAAACCCAGAACTGAAAGTATCATGTCATGTGGACAATACAACATGGAATTTAGCATGCACACAAACAACATACTTCGCATATTTAGCTCCAAGCGATAGTGTATTGGGCAATGTTATACCATCTCACTTCAATCAGTAATGATTTAATACAAGAAGTGATCAGCAGATCAGTGAGATCTGAGGGTGAAAAGGGAGTTGGTTCAGCAACAACCTCTGCACTCTGGCTTGTCCTTCTTTCCATGCTCTCCATACACTGATAACGAGGGAGTTGCACTTGTTCCCAGTAACCACACATCTTAGAAAGTAATCACCACCCCGAAAGAAACATACATTTCCAGACATAAAGCAGCTAATATACAGGTACTCTTTGGATTATGCAAATAAAAATAATGTAAAATGAAAGCATCCTTGGGCGCAGCCTGAGGACCCATTCCATAACAAGGTCATCTGCCTCTTATACAGCCTTTTCCATCTGCAGAAAGCAGTTTATAAAGCAAGTGAGCATCATTAAAACCATTTCACCACCCAGGAAATGGAAATCCAGAGAAGTCACTTCACAAGCTAATGGGGGAAATCCCTTAGAATTTAGGTTTCGGTCTGGTGCTTTAGCCCTGAGACCTTGCTGCTTTATCGCTATCGATGTACCATTGTGTTACAGCTGTACAGCTTTCATCTAGTCTGTAACTATATGAAAAGCACCTACAGAGCTTGTCTTCTTTCCAAAGAACAAGCTGTTAGTAATATAAAATGGACTCACAAACCCACCTCACACAAACTTGGCTCGTCATGAGAGCTGTATACATCTTTAAACTGATGGGTAGAATAAATGGTGATCAATGTATCTTACTTCAGCTGGCAGCCTGTCACAAGTGGGGTTCTGCCAGGGATCGATACTGAGCTCCACACTGTTCAACATCTTCATAAATTGTCTGGATGATGGGATTGAAAGCACCCTCACCAACTTTGCTGATGATGCCAAACTGGGTGGTGAGGTGGACACATCAGAAGGGAGAGCCATCTTATGGAGGGACCCTGACAGGCTGGAAGAGTGGGCAGGAAAGAACAGCATGAAGTTGAACAAAGACAAGTGCAAGGTCCTGCACCTGGGATGACATAACAAAGGGGCCCAGTACAGGCTAGGATCTGTGTGGTGGGGGAGCAGCCTTGCTGAAAGGGACCTGGGGATCCTGGTGGACAACAAGCTGAACATGAGTCAGCAGTGCATCACTGCAGCAATGAAGGCAAATCGGATCCTGGGCTACATCCGCAGGGGCATTACTAGCAGAGATAGAGATGTGATCATCCCACTCTACTCAGCGCTTGTTAGGCTGCACCTGAAGTACTGTGTCCAGTTCTGGTCCCTACAATTCAAGAAAGACACAGACAGACTGAAGAAGGTCCAAAGGAGGGCCATGAAGATGATCAAAGGGCTGGAGAACCTGCCCAATGAGAAAAGACTGAAGGAGTTAGGTCTCTTCTCCCTGAAGAAGAGAAGGCTCAGAGGGAACTTCATCACAGTATTCCAGTACTTAAGGGGCAGCTATAAACAGGATAGAGGCTCTCTTTTCAGAAGGAGCCACATGTGGAAGACAAGGGGCAATGGGTACAAGTTGCACTGGCAAGGTTTCATTTTGACATAAGAAAAACATTTTTTACAATGAGAACAATCAATCACTGGAAGAATCTCCCAAGAGACATGGTAGAGTTCCCATTGCTGGTGGTTTTCAAGATGTGATTGGACAGGGTGCTAGATAATCTCATGTAGGCTCCCTTTCCCACAAAAGGTTGGACCAGATGATCTTTTGAGGTCCCTTCTATGATTCTATGATGTATGTCAGGTGTGTTGCCCTAGAGCCCAATACACGAGTAATGGAGAGAAGGACAAAGAGAGGTGCAAAAGAATTTACAACATGCTTCAACAATTCTGATGGACTTGAGGTACATTTTGAATGATGTTGAGAACTGGACAACCTGGGGGGGGGGGGCAGGGAGGGAAAGGACAGTGTTTTATATACACATGTGGATGCTTGAACAGTTTTGTTATCAGCACAGGGCAAGACTGTTCATATCAAGTGGGCAGCCCAGAAAGAGTTTTGTCGCCAATTTTCATGTTGTCACCATCCCCATTAAACCTGTAACCTCTTCAGGCCAGATTGTAATTTCTCAAAAACTTTCTTCTGCTTTTTATGTTAATGATGCCTGTCTCAAAAGTAGACCTCATTGAACAATGACCAATCTAGAATTTTCAAGGTGTGTTTCCTTTCAGACTTCAAATACAAACAACATTTGTAGAAAAATTAGGAGAATTAAGGAAGTAGATAACATTTGCTGACATTCAGTCAATTTCAGGGCAGAGAGGCAAACTACAAGAGTGTTTTCCCACATTTTCCTGCAAAAGGGCAGAAAAGAAACATCTTCTGTCTTCACTTTGAAATAGTATTGCCAGCTCACAACTTACATACCTTTAAGGATAGAATGAAGATGGTGAATGCGTTAAATACAAGATTATTATAAGAGGTTTGTCTCATGCTGAGTCAATCCAAAATTATTTTCTTGTATTCCCTTTCTTTGCAATCAGCAGAAAGGCAATTTTTGTTGTTGTTGTTGTCTTTTGACATTTTTTGGTTTAGAAAATATTTTCTGGTTTAGAAAATATTTTCTGGTTTATACGTTGTTTTTTTAATTCTCCATTCACATAGTTCCTAATACAAGATATTGTGACCTACCACTGAACTTGCAAGAAAGAACCAGCATGTAAAAAAAACCCCAACAACACTAACTTACTTTAACTTTGTTCTTATTTTGGTTCTTGTGATGGAGGAGCATAAATCAGAGGTTTATCTGCTCAAGAGAGCAGGACAGCTAAGTACAAGTGATTATAAGAGAGTTGAAGCACAGGGAATTTCTCAGGGTCTGCTGGAAACTTTAGGGTTTGCAAATCTAGAAATTGTGTCAAGGAAAATCAAACGTTTCATCATTTTCTCCATAAAATGCAACACCCTATTTTTAAAATAACTAGAAGTATATTAGAGTGCTAATAATGCTAAGTGCATTGCTATATTGGTGCAAGTATTGTATTACAGGTGCATTGTCAGTTTGCCAGTAGTTCCTGGGATGCACCAGCTGTTTAAGAGTACACAACACCCAGCCAGGGCATAAGGAATGGCGCCAAACAGGCACGGCATTGCTGGAAGATTTCATGGTTGGATTCTCTCTCATCTACCAAAGTCTCAGCATTGTTTTGGCAGAGAGGGGGTGTTCATAATAGTTTATTTATGTGAATTCTCTTTCATGTACCAAGAACAGAGCTTAGACTGTTATTATGTCTTTTATTGAAGGAATAGGGTCTCCCTCTTTATTTCTTTTCTTCTTTATTGTAAGAGAATGTGTAGAACCTTTGAAGTTTTCCCATATATCAAATGCTGTTGAAAGTTCAATCTACAGTTCAGAAATTGGGTGGCAGTGGGAGGAGTACAAACATAAACTGTTTATTTTGCACTTAGAGAACCAGGCTAAAAAGTAGATTATCAAAGGGGGAAGATTAAAATCCTGGGATATCCCCACCACCACCACCTCTTTTTTTTCATTGTGCTCCACCAGTGAGGCCAAACCAATGGTTTGTCACTGAAGGCACCACCTTAATTTTTTTCCTCTAATTAACCTGCTGTTACAGATAGTAGCTTCCCACCCAGGAAGAAGTGGAGGGCTTGAAAAACATTAACTCTGTGAGACAGCGGGGCAATGCAGAGGTACATGGGATGCCATAGCACCTTTATCAAGGCTACAGTTGCAATCTGATTATTTTATTCATCCACTGGGAGAGCTGATGAGGACAAATCAGTGTGTCTTGTAAGTTTTTCTTTGTTTAGGCTGCTCAAATTACATCTAATTTGGCTTACCATTTCAGGCAAATTTCATTTTCAAATTAGGGTAACATTAATATGCTTGTCATAAAATTGGTTTCATTTACATAGTTCTCCGTGTGCATGTGTTGAGAGGGAGAAAGCTTTATTTAGAAACATCCAGCAGAAACTGTTTTTTCCCCATTCACTTTTCTTCTCAGGCTGTAAACTTTTGTGATTCTCAGCTGTCTCTTCTGTTACAAAGGCAATCAAATTACATCCCCATCTTCCCAACAGCAATTAAGAGAGGTTAAGCAAAAATCTACAGAACTCTGCCCTGGGGCTATTTCTGGAGAATGATCAAAATACAAAGGTATTCATGTCACTGTGTGGCATCTGTGTGTTCATGAAGAGGAAAAGGCATCAGAGGACTGGAAAGTGGCTGTGAAAGAGCTTAAGGCTAAGGTCTAAGTTATATACGTCCTCTGGAATGCTAGTCCTCCTTATGACATTTATGTCTGGGGGCGAGTCTCGTAAAAAGAAATGTCTTTCAGACTCCTTTGAACAGCAAAATGCTACAACCTTTGTTGACTGCTTCAGGAAGGGGCTTGGTGAGACTCATTTGTTGCAAGTAGTCCTTGCATGTCATTTGATCTTAACTATAACAAATGCAGATCTGCTCATCTTGTTAATCCTGAAAATATACAGGGAAGTTTTCTACCTCAGGATGATGTGTTTCTGTAGTGAGTAAGATAGAAGCATCTGTGTATTTTTTTTTTTTTTTTAGATCTGAGACAAAATAAGATGTTCTAACTGACTCTTAGTTGTTTAAAACCAAACAAATTGACTTTTAAAAATATTTTACTCACATCAAGGTGTAGTGATTTGAACACCAATTACTTGCATTCTCCCAGATCAAGACAGACCTAAGAGACATCCCAAATTAACCACCCTGCCTGTCTGTAAGAGGCAGTTGTCAGCAAAAGTTAAGTGGTTGATCAAAATATTAGTGTATGGGAAGGAGCAACTAGGTCTCCCTAATTATGCTAGGCAAGAAGCTGTGACCCCCACAGATGACAGTGTAACAATATTGATAGCATATACATTACTTTCAGTTATTTAAAGCTAGTGCTCTGCATGATTATTGCAACAAACCTCTACCTTCACTTTTGTGTGGGGTAATTTTGGGGGGTTGTAATACGTGTCCCTTTCTTTTTCAAGTGGTAAGGACTTTGTCCAGTTTACTTCTGAAGTACCTCAAGCACCTTCTGACAGAGATATGTAATGCACCATTGGAGTCACCTGCTGACTCTGTGTCATGAGAGGTAAGTTAATCAGGGAGCTCAGCCTACTGGAAGCAACAAAGAAATAAAGTACTTGAACTCTAATTGCCACGTTCCTGCATAATGTTTTAGAGAGATACAATTGAAGGTGAATGTGCTCCAAAATAAAAAAGTGCAGATCTCAAACTGGTGGCAGGATTTTCCATGTTGCTTCATATGAAGTAGTTATTTGATCTTTCATCTGAAGTTATCAGAATGCCAGAACTTCTGTCCCATGGAAAAGCGTTATGTCCGCTCTTTTGCTGAGGCCCTTGAAAATTGTCCCTTGCATTGTACACCTTCCCCCACCTCCTTACTTTCTTTTTTCTTTAGAACACGCCAAAGTTTGCTTTCTTAAGGTCTGAGGTCTGTCCTCTGCTACTCTGTAATCCTCACGCTCCCCCAGATCTTGACCATCACTATCTCATGGTCCCTACAGCCAAGGCTGCCCTCCATTACCACCTCCCCCAGCAGCTCCTCCTTGTTACTGACCAGCAGGTCCAGCTCTGCCTCATCCCTGCTTGGCCACTCCAGGACCTATATCACAAAGTTATCCCTGACACCCTGCAGAAATCTCCCTGGCAGCTCATGTCCCGCTGCAACTCCCTTGCAGCCAACGTCAGGGAGGTTGAAGTCCCCCAGGAGAACTGTGGTGGGTGACCAGAGACTTTCTCATGTTCTTTGTTCCCTTCCCCCTGACCAGGAGGTCAGTAACACCCTACTCCCACTCCGCTGTGTCACCCCTGTCCCTGCCCTCTCCCCCAGCCCTGACCTCCTCACTCTCACCTGCCTGCCACCCATCCCATAGAGGAGCCTCATGTACCCCAGCTGCTCCCTCATGTGGAGGGCCATCCCTCCTCTTCATCCCTACTGGCCTCTGCTGGAGGGCTTGTACCCATCCATAGCGACACACATCACAGTCCCACCACATCTCAGTTACTCCAGTGATACCATATATTGCCTGTATGTCCAGTCCCTAGTTACCACAGTCGCTTTATGTTACTGCCTCTGCCTCGGCCTTATCCCACTAAAATACCTACAGAAGTGGCTGTCATGAAGCAACATGTGCCTGTGTGTAGGGAAAATAATTATTCTGTTTCCATTCTTTTTGTGCTTCTGTTGCAGACTGATGGTGTCTACTTAAAAGCCTTTTTATGGCTGCAGAACACTGCACATTCTCGTAAGCCATCCCACAGAAAAATATCCTGGACTTGATGAACTCACAATTTTGCCTCCCTCTGATCCATCATAAGCCACGCAGCTGCCAGGGGTACAGGAGGTAAAAATTTAATTCTGATCTGACAAGAGGATTTTGGATCTTCCAGGAGCTACAGACCACAGGGTTCATAATTGTAACACAATTACGAGACATTTCCAGGCCCTCCCTCAGGTGAAGCGGGTGGGGTTTGTTCCATTTCCGACAGCCAGAAGCAAGGCTCCTTATCAGTTCTCTCCAAATAGTTATCTCAAAGGCACTGCCCAGGCTGAATTAGCCTTTGAAGAACTATTTAAAATTATAAAACCAGAATTAAAAGTAGAGAAATAAATATTACTATTATTTAAACACCAGTGTTTCCCACCAATTATTCAACAATGAAAAAGCTAATGAACCGATTGAAGTAGCACAAATTATTATTATCAGACTCTATTGATTAAAACAGCCAATAATTCTCACGTATATAATCTAAATTAGCATTTTAAAGTGCTTTTGTTATGGGTTCATAGAAAGCATTTGAGTCTCAAAACAGGCATTCCAAGGACAGGTTCTGAGCCAGAAGAACCATAATTAGATTTCGGTTGTTTATTGGAAAACTTTGTGATGCCTGGTGGCTGAAGTGAAAAGAGCCAGACAGGTATCTGAAACAATTCTCATAGAAGCAGCTTACCAAGAAAGAGCAGCTCAATGCAGTAATGTAACTCTTTTTGATTTAACGAAAGAAGAAATAAGTTGGCTTTAGGAGAAGCGGTAGTCTTGGACATGTGGGAACACCTTAGTGTCTGAAATGGACCACGAGCTTCATAGGGAGCCTTTTGGAAGTGCTGAGGGGCTTACAACATGACAAGGTGTATGTTTAAGTTTCCTTGTTCTGTGTATTTCTTCACAGTTTGTTTGCATGAATAATGGTGTATAGCCAAAAAAAACATTTAACACCATAGTGCCTTCAAATCACAGAATCATTGAATATCTGAAGTTGGAAAGGACCCGTAAGGATCATCGAATCCAACTCCCAAATGGTTCTTCAAAGCTAGAACTAGACTCTTTAAAGACAGATATGTTTTGAGAAGTTTCACCATTGGAAGAACTGAATAGCCAAAAGAAATTTTTGTATCCTAGTTCCTTTTCTTTTACTGGATAATGCTTCTCTCTTGGGAAAAGAACAAAATCAGCCCCATCCATTACTTGCTCTCAAAAAGGCCGATCTCCCAACCAATCTCCCAACCAGAGTCCTCACTAATGCCCCTGTGACACCTCACCATGTACCTCGTCTCACCAGAATTACATTCCCTTTGTGAGCGGCACTCCCTGGAGCAGTGATGCATTTTGATATGCTAGGGTATTTTGGATATTTTGTTTGCTTGCTGTAGGAATGCAGTAACCACAGGCTGTGTCTATTTTCGTATCACCTATACAGGCTCTGATTCACATCAGAATCTCACATGCATGTCCCACATTAAGAGCTGTACAATCACTGTAATGCATATGACCCTTAAGGAGAGTGTGCATCCCACCTCCCCCCAACACCCGAAAGACAAAAGAAGAAGCCAGATCATAAATTATTTGGAAATGTGGGACTCAAAAAACAACAGAAAAACCCACTATGTTTTAAGGGACTTACCTGGAACTTCAGACAGCCAGAGAGAAGTCAGCTTTTGTATGACCAAAAGCACTTTGTGCTTCTAATAGTGCTGTGGCCGAGCTGGACATTAGCTTTTAGGTCTACCTGTTGCTTACCAGGTGAGGACAGGAAGCCAATGACTAATGACTGTTCAACATTTTGCCCATGCTGATAACCTGCGTCTCTTGTCTTGTAGTGTTTATGATACAATGCTGATGATGAAGGGAGTTAAAGAAATGGGGGTTTTGTATAGCCATCATAACAATTTTTGCAAAGGTTTTTCTCAAGTGTAACTTAGCATCTAAAGGTCTGTGGGTGGTAAGATAGCTGTGAAAACAGCCTCCCCTCTGTGACTGTAATTATTCAGTGCTTTGCAGATTTGCATTTCTTGTCCTTTCAGTAGCATTGCTTGATGAGAAAGGTTGGCTGTTCAACTGATACAAGCCTTAGGCAGGGTTCTCTGCGATATGTTTAGAAAATGACTACAAGGACATTAAAAAATAAAAATTAAAAAATTGTCGTCCAAGTGTGTGTTGGGTTTGGGGGGGGGGGGGGGGGGGGGCACTACCAGCGTGGCTCCTGTGAGAAGCTGCTAGAAGCTTCCCTGGCTCCAAACTTGGACCCACCTCTGGCCAAGGCTGAGCCCATGAGCAACGGTGGTAGCACCTCTGGGATAGCGAATTTAAGAAGGGGAAAAAGACTGTAGATGGAGACTGTAAGACAGAGGAGGAAGAAGAAGAGCTACAGTAAAAAAGAGGAGGAGAGGAAGAAGAAGATGGGAGAAGAAGAAGAGGAACTACAGTGAGGAGAGGAGTAGGATGTGAGAGAAACAACCATGCAGGCACCGAGGTCAGTGAAGAAGGAGAGGGAGGAGGTGCGCCGGAGCAGAGATTCCCCTGCAGCCCGTGGTGAGAGGGCAGGCTGTCCCCCGGCAGCCCATGGAGGTTAATGGTGGAGCAGAGATTCCCCTGCAGCCCCTGGAGGACCCCATGCTGGAGCAGGTGGCTGGGCCCAGAAAAGGCCGTGACTCTGTGGTAAAGCCCACGCTGGAGCAGGTCATGGAGGACTGCAGTGCGTGGAAAGGACATGTGTTGGAGAAGTTTGTGGAGGACTGTCTCCTGTGGCAGGGACCCCACGCTGGAGCAGGGGAAGAGTGTGAGGAGACCTCCCCCGAGGAGGAAGGAGCAGCAGAGACAATGTGGGACGAACTGACCACAACCCCCATTCCCGCCCCCTGCGCCGCTGCGGGGGAGGAGGGAGAGGAATCGGGAGCAAAGCTGAGCCCGGGAAGAAGGGAGGGGCGGGGGGAAGGTGTGTTTCTAAGATATCGTTCTACTTCTCATCGTCCTACTCTGATTTGGTTGTTAACAAATTAAATTGGTTTATTTTTCCCCAAAACCGAGTCTGTTTTGCCTGTGACCATAATTGGTGAGTGATCCCTCCCTGTCCTTGTCTCAACCCACGAGCTTTTTGTTGTATTTTCTCCTCCCCATCCCGCCGGGGAGGAGGAGTGAGCGAGCGGCTGCGTGGTGCTTTGTTGCCGGCTGGGCTTAAACCACGGCAAAGCGTTAGCTCAGGTGAATCTGGATTTCATTATGACAACATTGCATACTAGAATAACAGGAGGTGAGAGGGTAAGGGAAGAGAATATGCAAGAATGAAAAGAACAGATATTTTACAGTAACTGGCTGTTACAGAGGCATCATATCCTTGAGACATATGCTTAGATTCAAGCCCAGGAATATGTCCAGAGAAAAAAAAGTATTCATTTTTTCTGCTTCAATACCCAGCTGAATCAAAGCCTAACTCCACTGGAGACGCAGACTTGGCACCAAATCAAAAGAAAAGGGCATTCAAGGGCTTAAATTCCATGTGAAGCCCCACAGGTTTTGAGGGGCAAAGATCACCTTTGTAGAAAACTTGGCTCAGCAGCTATCAACACTCCCTCCCTCCGTGTAATATTCCCATGAATATTACAGATTTGGGGCAGAATGGGGCATGTCTGGAAGGGCTTTGGGCTTGTTGGTATAGAATAGTTCAGTGTTAATTCCTAAACACAACCCGGACAAAACCCAAGCCTTTCCCCTGCCTATCTTGTTAGAGGAGGGAGGGCTTGTATTTGGCTGAGTCAGCATCCTTAGAGCAAATGAACCTGCAAAGCCTGGTCCCATGCATAAGCCCAGTGGTTACAGAACTTTCTAGGCTGAGAAAGGCATTGCCAGAAGGACTCAACTCTTTCTTCCAAAATGAAGGGAAGTTATTTAACCCTCCTTTTGAAGCTGTTCAGTTGTGCAGTACTTTCTTCTCTTAATGTACTTACCCCCAAAATGAAAATACTCATTCCTGTACAGTTATATCAGTCAAAGTCATTGTTCGCTCTGGTGCTCAGCAGGACATGCAGGATTAATTAACACTTCATGGCAACCCTGAAATCCGTTAAGATTGCTGCCATCATAGAACTGATGGGGAAAAAAACCAACCTAAGTAATTCCGCTTAACAAACTATTGACCCACCAAAGGATAAGAACAGATTAGTATAAAGCTGAAGCAGAAAAGAAAAAATGCTAGTTGAATGATATCTGAAAACTTTACCTTTAAAAGTTTCAGACTGTAAATTGAAAGTTCACTGATTAATATGTTCATGTTGTGTTTTAATAGGAAGATAAAAAAAAGATCAGTCACCACGGTTTATCTAGAATTTTTTTTCGTTCTTGTAAACAGCAACAGTATATAGTGTGTTATAAAAAAAGAACTATGAAGGCTATGTAAAGACTATACAATATACATTGAATAGTGAACACCTAATTTTTCTGTTGTAGAGGAAGATGAGATCTAGGAATAGAATGGGAAACTGGGCAGCTCACAAGTTTTTCTTGACATGCTGAATTCTAGAAATCGGAGTTTTATTCCTGGCTCACTTCTCAATCTTTCTGTGGTTGCGTATGCGGTGGTAGGGGACTTCTAGTGAGAGAGTTTTTTCTTTTTCCTTTGTCGGGGCGGGGGGCGGGGAGGGGGAGAAAATTCAGGGCAGTTCCATTGAAAATTGTCAGAACTGTTACAGAGAGCACACTTAATTCCTGACCAGTAGAAATTTTCTTCCCATCTTAGTTATGAGGGCAGCAGATTTGATATGTACAAAGCAGAAATAGACCTTGCATTGTGTAAGCCTAACACATAAGAAGTAATCAAAATTATGATATCGCTACTCAGCTTTCTCTTGCAGCAGAGCATTCATATTTAATATACATCCTTCTTTTAACCTACACAACCAAACTGACAGTGCATTATTAACTTTCAGTGTTTGTTTTTTTTACAGCAGACAATACACTTAGATCCAATAGCAGTAGATCGGATATGATGAGATAAGATTTTATTATAAGATGGAGGAAGCCTGACTGGGTTTTTCAAGTTGGTAAATCACTTAAACACATGTCAGAGTACATTGATTAAGCTATACCATTGGAGTTCTGACGAAGGACGTGCTTAACTGCTTTGAGTTAAGGCCTTAACTGGTGAATAACTATCTAATAAAATGTGAGAGGTGAACAGGGCCTTCTCTATTATGATTCTGAGGTTTGTCTTTCCATAATAATGTTACACTCTGACCTGTCCAAAAATAGCCTAATTGTTGTGATTTTTTTAGGAAAAGAAACAAGCCTGATGAGTGTTTTGGAGGCTGCTGACAGCTTGATTTGAAAGCAGTGGAAGATAATAAACTCTTTCATAGCAATTTGACTGGCTCCATTTGTGTCTGAATGATCATTCAAAGCTTCTGAGAATCTTTCTTTAGTACTATGTGTTAGGACACTAAGATGCTTTTATAGCCATTTTTATTATTGTTTACCTTAAAATAAATAAATAAGAATATGATGTATTGGGAGTGGGGTAAGCCTAAAGAGTTACGTTTGACATGCCCCTTTAGTCTTTTTACTTTTCACTCCATCTCTTGTGTAACATGAGTCAGCTCAGGAAAGTCATCCAGATAGATATTAACTGGTTTAGCAAATGCAATAGCAGTGCAGAACAATAATAGTAATGAACCAACAACAACATCAACAAAAAAACCAGA
This sequence comes from Gymnogyps californianus, assembly GCF_018139145.2. NCBI lineage: Eukaryota > Metazoa > Chordata > Aves > Accipitriformes > Cathartidae > Gymnogyps > Gymnogyps californianus. Next base: position 21,452,265 of record NC_059500.1, read on the forward strand.
CAGGATTTATTTTATCACTTTTGTCACTAACTACTTCAGAAGAGTTTTGTCTAATTAAATACTTCATCCAAAATATTCAGTTAGTGGCAAGAGTTACAAAACAGAGTGACAGAGTCTGGTTCAAAAGAAATCAGCAAATGACACATTGTGTTTTAAAAATTTACCCCTAATTATCTGTTCTATAGAAAAAGGACTCTAATTTAAGCAGGGACTAAAATTTCATTCAACGGGCCTAACTCCTTAGTGAATGTGGTTACTTTTAAGACTTATGTATATCCTGAACACCCAGGGGCTACTCAAACACATTGAAAGTATAACATTACCTTGATCATTGTCTTCTACATTATTGGTTACTATATAATGAAGTTGACTTAGTGGGAACTTTCAGCAAAATCCAGCTTTATACACAGTGTCAGTTTGTTCAGTCCAAACTGCTGCAGCTGAAAGACACCTCACATTTGAAATTCTGAGGAAGTCAGGAGGTGGTCCTAATGGGTCAGTGCTTAAATTATATGAGAACTGAGAAACCTGAACTTCCTAGGGAGACCTGTGAAGCAGACTGCCATAATCTTTAGATCTGTGAGGAGCCAGGCTTGAAGGCAAGGCATACTTCCTAGGAATTTCCGTTCTCAGCAGCTGTGGGACTGAGAAGAGCATCAGTTCCACTGGGCAGCAGCAGCATCTGTGGGACCACAACGAAGAGGAATCACCAAGTCTGTATGTACGTGTACATCACCTAAAACAACAGTCTACTGGAGGCCTGCAGCAGGTCAGTAAGGCTTGATTTTACTCGGTGGCACGATGACAGTCCACCGGAGCCTCTTCCTGCCAGTCATAACCTGGCACCGGTGTTCTGTACTGGTGGAAAGACACCCTGTGTAAATTAATGACCTGCTTCAGCACACACAAAAGCTATTCAGTCAGAAGCAGGACTTGCCTGGCCAGGGAGGGAGTGGAGGCAAATTCTGCAGGTGGTGGTGGATGCATTTGTCAGAGATCTCGCCTGTGCCAGGCATCCACCTGGCACCTGCACCAGCTGCCATAAGACCTTCATTTCCTTTCACTTCCTGAAGGATTTACTGCAGACAGATGGTCTGGTCCAATACTCTTTTAGATATTCCACATGAGAAGAGTTTAATGCTTTAACACTAAATTTACTTATTTGAAGATATTTGACATTACATGGGATTTTGATTTAGGGGAGTGATACAGCAATGCACTGAAATCACAACCCAAGCACAATATAGCAATTGCAATATACAGTTGAACCACAATACAAACATGATTCCCATTACCAGTCCCTATATGCTCCTGTATTGGGTTTGCGTGGCAACGTTTTGGTAGCAGCGGGGCTACAGTGGTGGCTTCTGTGAGAAGCTGCTAGAAGCTTCCCCTGTGTCTGATAGAGCCAAGCCCATCAGCGACAGTGGTAGCGCCTCTGGGATGGATAGTATATTCAAGAAGGGGAAAAACTGCTGCGCAACAGCAGCCAGGAGAGAGGAGTGAGAAGATGTGAGAGAAACAGCTCTACAGACACCAAGGTCGGTGAAGAAAGAGGGGGAGGAGGTGCTCCAGGCGCCGGAGCAGAGATTCCCCTGCAGCCCGTGGGGAAGACCACGGTGAGGCAGGCTGTCCCCCTGCAGCCCATGGAGGTCCACGGTGGAGCAGATACCCACCTGCAGCCCGTGGAGGACCTCACACCGGAGCAGGTGGATGTGCCCGAAGGAGGCTGTGACCCTGTGGGAAGCCCGCGCTGGAGCAGGCTCCTGGCAGGACCTGTGGCCCCACAGATAGGAGTCCATGCTGGAGCAGGTCTGCTGGCAGGACTTGTGACCCTGCAGAGGACCCACACTGGAGCAGTCTGTTCCTGAAGGACTGCACCCCGTGGAAGCGACCCACGCTGGAGCAGTTCGTGAAGAACTGCAGCCCGTGGGAAGGACTCACATTGGAGAAGTTCATGGAGGACTGTCTCCCATGGGAGGGACCCCACGCTGGAGCAGGGGAAGAGTGTGAGGAGTCCTCCCCCTGAGGAGGAAGGAGCGGCAGAAATAACGTGTGATGAACTGACCCAAACCCCCATTCCCCATCCCCCTGTGCCACTTGGGGGGAGGAAGTAAAGAAAATTGGGAGTGAAGTTGAGCCTGGGAAGAAAGGAGGGGTGGGGGGAAGGTGTTTTAAGATCTGGGTTTATTTCTCATTATTATAAGAAATTTTCTCATATTATCCTACTCTAATTTGATTGGTGATAAATTAAATTAATTTCCCTGAGTTGAGCATGTTTTGCCCATGACGGTAGTTGGTGAGTGATCTCCCTGTCCTTATCTCGACCCATGAATCTTTCATCGTATTTTTCTCCCCCTGTCCAGCTAAGGAAGGGGAGTGATAGAGTGGCTTTGGTGGGCATCCGGCATCCAGCCAGGGTCAAAACCTACCTCAGCTCCACTGTCATGATGCTAGGTGTCCCCAGTCACTGGGGAGGCATAGGTGGGTTGAAGCCAGCTTAAACCATTGCTTTCTTCAAAGTCCATTTTGTTGGTTGTTTGATTTTTGTACTCTATGTTGGGCTGAGCCACATATACACTCCCCTCATGCTGGTCTGGCTGGCTTAGGAAGATTATACTTTCTCTTGCTTATTTTAAGGAAGGCCGTTTACGTAACTAGTTGATCCATTCAACTGATGCAGCCATTTATCGACAACAAAAGTCACCCGTTGATCCCCTTGGTGTTAAGTTCAGCATCTTTTACAGTAGCTGTGGCCACTTCTTAGATTCCTGAGCCTCATGAGCACGTCATCCTTGTCTGTCTTCTCTGAGCCTTCTGCCATTGTAGGGGTTTGTAGACTGGTCACAGCTAAGGACAGCACAATAATAAGCGCAGGTTACCTTTGTGCCTCCTTGCCATTGCAGTGCAAAGGCCTAGTGAGTGGCAGGGACATTTTGGGGTGTTTCACGCCTGATGGGAGCAGTTGCATGCTCTGCCTTGGACTTTCAGTGTCCAGAGACACAGAGCAGCTCTTGGGTCCCCGAAGGCTGTTGGAGAGGCACCTCTGGACATGCCGAGGAGCAGCTAATCCCAGAGGGAGGGCAATGCTGCCACTTTCTCATCTCCTGCAGCCACAGCTCCAGCCTTCAGTGCTGACAAGCAGGCGTGGGAGCAATGCTGGCGATTATTTTGCCACCTGGTGGCAGTTCACGGGGAAAACAGCTCTGAGTGGTCGTGAGCGCTCGGCTGCCCGGAAGGAACAAAACCAGAATGGGTGAGTTTGGTTGTGGCAACTGCAAAGCGGCACTCGGAAGGTTTGCAGCAGCAGAGAGCAACCCAAACCCTGCAGAGACCATTGTCTGCCCACCTGCGGCTCCAGGATGTTCTCTGCGTGCCCACGGTGGCATCTCAAATGGAGACACAGAAGCTGACCATGATGTATTTGTGGGATGCTGTAGCTAGTGTGGGATATGCAAAAAAAACCCCCAAATTGAATGGCCTGAGCCTCCTGCTGATCTCCTTCCCCAGAGGAGCTGTCACTGCCATGCCTGAGAGGGACCCTTCCCCAGCCCATAGCCTCCTGCTTCCAGCGTGTGCCCAGCTGCCCCTCTCCAAGGCACCCCATGGTGCTGCCCCTGCCCCTGCCCCTGCTGTGGGGAGGGAGGGCATAGGACTCAGCACCCACCTCCCCATAGGGATCTGAGACTCGCTGTGGTGGGTATCTCAGAGCTGGGATGTCAGGAGCAAGATCTCTCTGGCAATGGCCCTGGAGTCCCTCCAGAGGCATCTGCTCAGTGCCACAGCAGGTCTGTGTGGATTGTGGGAGAGGAGCCACAAGGCTTCTGCTCTTCCCAGCTGTGTGGAAATGCAACCCCCAGAAAGATGCCTTTACCTTCCAGACTTGCTTCTTTTCAGCTCAGAAGGGAAAATCCCCCTGTGAAGGAGCTTTCTAGCCTCTTCTTGCTGGCCTAGGTCACTCTTGATGAGCACTTGTGTCCTTCCAGTGAAGGTTTGTATCCTGTATTCTGGACTGGTATATTGCCTTGAACCATGAGCATTACGCTGAGTCCTCCGCAGCCAGTGCAGCTCACTTGTGCTAGCTTTTGGCCACAAGCTGCTATCCACTGCAGACTCCTCATCTGCTGTCATCGTGTTCTACAAAAGAGACAATGACTGTCTTGATGTTGTCAGTAAGTTTAGGATTAACAAGGTATCCTCTGAGGCACACTAACAAACGAGTCTGGCGTTTATGTATGAAAAATACGAGAAGAGTTAGTTCTGTCCTTTAAGGGCAAAAAAAGTCAAAACAAGTAATTACACTCAAACTAAACTACCACTTCCTAAACTCTGCTGGTCCTGTGCTGTACCTGCACCCTCTGACTGTGTTTTGCTGGGCCAACAGTGTTGGGTGCCATTGGTGGACCATGCACAGAGCTTGTTGGACTAGGTGACCTCTAGGGTTGCTTTCCCGCCTAAATTAGTCTGTGTTTTTATGACTGTAGCAGAAACAGCCAGATGTCATTCCTATGCCCATCCTCAGGTGTGCAGTGCCTTTGTACCTAATCAGGCTGTTAGCTCCTTTTGTCAAGGAGGAAGTGGAAACATGCTCTGGACCACTACAACCCATTTTAAACAGTTTCTTTGACAGACTGACTGCCTCAGTGCACAACTGCAGCAGAGGTACCGCATCCTGGATTTTGTATATCATTTTTGGATTTATGGATTTATGCCTTCATGCAACAGCAACAATTATGGAAAGAGAAGTTTTAAAGCCTGACCTTGCAGTTCAGTGGGGAGTTATGGTGCAGCACGTTGTGTGCAGAAAGCAGGTATACCACATAGGTTTCTCTAGAAAAGGTTCTGCGCTTGCTATGTGGCTAAGTTCATCATTCATCATATGAAAGCGATCCAGTTTCCTAAGTACCCAGTGTGGTTTTTGCAGCTTCTGGTTACATTCTACATCTCTAAAGGAAAGCAGGCTTATTGCCTGTTATCAAGGAAATGCTTCATGGAATTCAGATTTACAGCCCTTGTTCAGAACCACTCAATGGAGAGGGGTTTGCTTGGTTCATTGGTGGGTTATTGATGTCATTGGGCATGGCTGGAAGGTTGGCATGTTTATCTTACAATACAGCCCTATTGGCTTTGTACTGTTGAAGTGGAAAAAGTAATCCAGGGTTTATTTCTATGAACTTCAGAGTTGACAGACAAAAGAAACCTGTAAAGTGATTATCTGGGAATGCACATTAACTGCATCATGATGTCATACAAGTGCTTTTTCTAGCAAGTTGTGTTCCTGTAAGATTCCTGAATTAATTGGAATGAGTTAATCTGAATATGACTGTGAAGTTATATAGCCTGATAGGATTTTTAAACTGTTGCTTTTCAAAGGCTATTTCAGGTAATTAGCTTTCTCTGCTTACTAATTGTTATTGACTTTAACTCTTTCTATACTAAGGTCCAATAATGCTTAACTTTATTATGGATGTTTGACCAATAATGTGATGCCCTCTACTGGCAGCACGCACTATCATAGCACATCATATATTTAGTTATTTTTTCCCCTGGTGACTCTTGTATTAGCAATCAAGAGACATCTGATATAGTGCTTTCTCAAAGGTATTATGGACTTTTTTTGCCTGGTAGTAGTGGTTTTCATCAGCTTGCAAGAAGAAAAATGTAATCTGTGTCAAGTTCCTTGCTAGTTTTTGCAATGTAAGTCAGATGAATACTGGTTTCAGTAGCATAGATTCATCTTTAATTGATTGCTTTATACTTTTTCCCTTCAGGCACATGCTAACTTTTTTTTCCTTCTGCCTTCTCTCAACACCCTGGTCTGTTAGACTTTTTTATTTACCCTGGAGAACGTCACTTGTGGCCTGTCATCACGAAATCACCATCCAGGTTTAGAAACCCCTGGGGGGAGCATAGGAAGTTGCAGGGATCAATGAAGTGGGAAATTATGCCTAAGTATATGGTGTCATGGAAGAAGGGTGCTGCCTGACCCCGTGCAGTGAGGACACTCTCATTGCAAACTGGCCACGGTGCTTACCCCGTGGCGAGGAGCAGAGGTGGCTGCATCGACCTGGTGTCACCCTGCAGGCACCCAAGGGCATGCTTCAGGGTGGCCCAGGGTGTGTTAAGACCCTGAAAACATTGTTGCTAGCTCATACTCCTTTTAATAAACTTAATTCATAGCCTTTGGGCCCAAAATAGTTAAATTGTGTTTTGGAACTGAGTGGTTGTGGTGTAGTCAGCATCACCTGGGGTGGGTCAGCTGGGGGAGATTGCCAGGGTGGTGACTTGATTCAGGCATGGCATTTGTAGTATCTGCTGTGTTTCCCTATAGTTCTCAATTTTAGGGCTTCAGAAACAGTTGTTTTGGCCTTGATATGCTAGTGTATGCTTTGGTTTTAGGATTGGTGGATATGTTGCAAAAACAGGTTTTTTACAGTCTCTTACAAACCATGATGTAGAACTTCAGGACTTTACTACAAATGGAAACGTATGAAACTACCCTGCCATACTTAAAAATGTTTTCATCGAGGAGGTGAATGCAGAGGGATGACTGAGATGCTGTTTTGATGCCTTATGATTCACAGGGTGTCAATAACTTGCACCTTCTTTACTTCTACGTATGCATACTATTATATAGATGTATATAGGCAGCTGTGATGGAGTCTTCATGAACACTGTGGCCTGACATTTCTTCCTTGAGAATCTGATTGAGTACAGTGAAAGGTGTGAGAACAGCTGGCTATGATGCAGGCATGAGAAGGTAAGGCATTTCATGATGTTATACAACTTGCATTTTCATCCTTATTCTGATTACTTAAGCTGTAGAATAATGGCTACACTAAAGAAAATTTTAGGAGTTTTTAAATACCTTTTTTATGAGTGCTTGTGCTATTTTTCTCATTTTAGTTTTTCTGATTCCCATTTGTTTGCTAATAGTCTGTCCACAGGGTATTGAAAAAATGCCCTATTCAATGCCAGATGGTAAAGTCCTTAGCATTGCATTGGTTTTGAATTTTCTCTTAAACCTTAATATCTAGAGTTTAAAATGAAAGCCAAACCTCTTAATTCTGGAAATACAAATATAACTACACTTATAGAAATAGTGAAATTTAGCACTGCCTAGCATTTGGAAAGCAATATGAGTAATAAAAAAGTATGTTGTATATTAAGTTAAACAGTGAACAATGGGAAAGCGAGAAGTGTTTCTGTTTTGAGATGTCACGGAGGGCTTTTTATCATACAATATATTTTGGCTTTTGAGTACACTCTTCAAACAAAATAAAGTTTATGCAAGTTCAGTCTTACCCATTTTCTTGGAGTTTGGTTTTATGGCAACAGAAATAACTGAAGCCAAGATCCCTTGCTCAGGCAAGTTGTTTAGAAGAATCATGATGGAGCTGTGACTCCTATTTTTATGCTCTGGTGCAGTTAACAGGATTAGCATATGCCAGTTTGTAACTCCAAACAGGGTAAGTCAGCGCAGATAACCATGCAGGGTCATTGATTTTACTACTGTGTTCCTCTGCCAAGGGATGCAAATAGCAGCAGTTCACTGTACAGCAGAACCTATGCTGTTTCCCTTCCCTTAAAAGGTCTTGGTATCTGGCAGTGAAAGATGACGGGTAGCAACATAAATTGTGTGCAAGTGCAATTACTGCTGTAGAACTAGCACAGTAGAATGTGGTTTTAATTGCATGACAGCTTTAGTCGGGTAGAAAGGTGATGCCTGGGGGTGTCTTGTAGTGGTAATGCACTTGGTAAGGTCACGCTTCAAAACTGAAGCAAAAAGTGAGTGGTAATCTTAGGGACAAAGGTTTTTCAGATCTTTTGCTTTTCTTTATAAACAGAACCAGAACAGAATCAGCCTGGAGGCTGTTTTTATATATATATATGTACACATACATATTGCTAAAGAGGAGGATGCCTTGCATATCTTTTGAGTAGGAAAAACTACAGCCATAAGAGAGCAAACTTGCTTCATCAAAAATCCCCGTGAGTTTTAGGGGTTAAAAAATATATAAAACACAAAAATATTGTCTGAACAATGCACACAGAGAATGCTATCTGTGTCTGTAATGCTTTATTATGGGACCATAAAGCTGCAGAGCTGTCTGTACACGTGCTAGAAGGCTGGATGGTTGAGATGGCAAAGTGAGTATAGGAGCAGCAGAACTCATAAGGAAAAAATATTTGTGCTTAAATGTAATGTAGACAGTCCACGGCAGCCTTCCATGAGTTTTAAGTTTTATTAAAATAATTACTCGAGTACCTGGAGGCTCTGGTACTAGATGGCATATGTGGTAATGTGCTCATCCAAGTGAATGAAAGAAGCGGGAAGGCTGAAACTGAGTTATGCGAGGAGACGCCAACAAAATCCTGAGCAGTGGGACTGTTCAGAAGGGGCTGATGGATTGTCTGTGGTCAAACGGCTCCTTGAAGCAAAGTCAAATACTGCTCTGTGTGGAGCTTTTGACTTGTGGACCCAGCCTAACAGGGTGTAGGCACTACTGGCTTTGTCAGTGGTGTATCTACCGATACCTGTTATGAAGTGACAAATGCTGCGTACAGCTGAGCTTTGGCTGGGTTCGCTTAGGGCTCTAGCAGGTGTGTGGTGCCAGGTGGAAATCAGGCACAGGGTGCTGCTGGCACCCCAGCTGTCACCCTCCCTACCCCTTTTATGGGACCTGGATCTTCTGCAGGAAGGGGGGGTCAACTCACAGTCTGGTCTTCAGTCACTGCAGTCTTCAGCTTGGTATAATAACAGAGTAAACTGAAAATGGTTTAATTTAACATGCAGTCCTAAGCGCTATAGATTCAGGAGCTGATCTGGTAGGAGATGGGCTGTCCTGTGGAGGACAGCCTTCCCCAGCAATGTAAACCACCTGGTTTGTTTCCTGCCACATATGTTTGTGGCCTTATCAGTGCTCTAACGGGATTAAGGAATTAATTTTATGAGACCGATGTCTCTATCCTGACTTTTAAAACCAGAGGAGCTACTTAAAGGTTAGCATAAGCTGTTGATTAGCATTGAGGTGTATCACTCTAAATTGCCTAGGACCCCTGTTAAGTGAGAAAGGGCCTGTCATATCATCACATCTTCAACATTAAGTACAGTCAGTTCCCAATTATCTGCAGTGAGTAGTGCTGGAGTAAAATGGGTAAAACAAAGCTATGGATAATGGAAGTTATATTTAAATGATGCTCTAAGAACATGAAGTGAGAGAGTACTGGTGAAGAGGAAGGCCAGTAACGCTTGCGTTTTGATGCTCAGAGACTCCTGAGAGGTCACTGAAACGAGCTGGTGCATGACTTGTGCATGTGGCTGTCCTGCTTCCTGACTCATGTTAGCTCTGTGGAGCCAAGTGTCTCCACCACCCTGATAGCAGAGAGCTGGCTGTGCTGGCAGCAGTGCAAGAGGAGCACGTGATCCTGACAGCCTGTTTGTGTCATCTAGATGGTGTGTTTTGTCACAACTTACACTGTTGAGTTTTCAGAGACAGAAACTGCCTTATTATTGCACATCTTGCACAGAGCTTACCACAGTGAGTTCCCAAGCTTGGTCCAGCATCCCATTACAGTTTACAGCCTGTAAACAACTGTATGAAAGAAGATTTCATGGGAGCCATAGAGCCTTTGGTGCTGTGGATCATGTGGATTTGTTGCTTCAGCTCTCACCTCTTTATGAAAGACGTAGGATTGCAGTAGAAAGGCTGCAACCCTTGTTCTGACCTTCCAGGTTGTACTGAGCAACTGTTAAAGAGCTGTAAGAGGTTTTTCACACATGCTTCTTGAGGACTGTGCTCTTCTGTGCCACATCCACATGTAGTTTTTGGGGTGAGCTGATAATGCCTGGCAGGTGCAGCATAGGTGGCCTCTTCCATTACTGTGTTTGCTGGCTCTTACCTCAAGCAAATTCACAGTAGACTGGTTTGGGAATCCATTCTCTGGGGAAGACAGTGTTCAAAAGACCTGGTTTTATCTTTCATCTGGAAAACGACATGGGACAGTGTTTCTGATGTAGATTTGCATTTGTAAGCTGACCTCTATCATACCTATGAACAAGGGGTGAGGGGAAGAACAGAAATACTAAAGTAGGTATTTTTCTTCTGCCATTTCTTTTAGCTGGAAGAGTTTCATTCTTTTACATAAAATTGTTGTTTACTTGCAAAAGCGTGAATAATCAGAAAAGGCTTTTTGAAAACATATGTTTTACGTTTATGCTTGAACCCCCAAGGCTGGTTACCACTGAGAGAAGGGCAATCAGGTTCTTCCTGTCTTTAGTTCATAACCACTTCAGTTCTTTTCCACTTCTTGCTTCAATCAGGCATTAGCACCATGCCAAAAGTCTAATCACTCAAATTGTTGAAACGTACACAATAAATATTGGGCACACTTGTGCCATGAAAAAATGTAATATTGCCTTTTTGTCCTCTACAAAACGGTTCTCTCTTTTGTATTTAAAAACATCGAGTATAGTCCTGGCCAGTATTGAGGGAATGACATAATGTTGGCTTGACCCTGATTTGCTTATTTAGAAGGCTGTAACATTATAAAATCTGGCATCTGAGAAAAGAGGAAATTATCTTAATCCTTCATGGAAGCACACTGCATTATTGTGCTGTGCCTGCAAAAGCACAGCTCCAAAGGAGTGGATTATAATCATATAGAACTTCATTTTCATCTTGGACAAAATCATTGTGTCCCCAAGCAATACTGACATGCATTTACGGATTTTTATTCCTGCTCTTTCTTTTCAGCTATGAGCCTCTGTACAGTCTCCCTATCTATTGCTTGAAGCCTATGCAGGCATAATTTCTAAAACTTCAAAACCTCCATGTCATTGTCTCACTGAGGACACATATGGGCTGCATTTCTTCCATATTTCTCCTCAGCCCCAGGAAGGAAGACAGATTAGTCTAACTCGTGATGTATTATCTTTAACCATGCGAAGAGTTAGTGCACCCTGTGATGGGTTGACCCTGGCTGGACGCCAGATGCCCACCAAAGCCGCTCTATCACTCCCCTCCTCAGCTGGACAGGGGAGAGAATATATAACAAAAGGCTCGTGGGTCGAGATAAGGACAGGGAGATCACTCACCAATTACCGTCATGGGCAAAACAGACTCGACTTGGGGAAAAAAAGATTTATTTAATTTATTACCAGTCAAATCAGAGTAGCATAATGTGAAATAAAACCAAATCTTAAAAACACCTTCCCCCCACCCCTCCCTTCTTCCCAGGCTTAACTTTGGTCCCAATTTTCTCTACCTCCTCCCCCCTCAGCGGTGCAGGGGGACGGGGAATGGGGGTTGCGGTCAGTTCATCACACATTATTTCTGCCGCTCCTTCCTCCTCACACTCTTCCCCTGCTGCAGTGTGGGTCCTTTCCACGTGTCCTTTCCACATGGTGCAGTCCTTCAGGAACGGACTGCTCCAGCGTGGGTCCCCCACGGGGTCACAAGTCCTGCCAGCAAACCTGCTCCAGCGCGGGCTCCTCTCTCCATGGGTCCACAGGTCCTGCCAGGAGCCTGCTCCAGCGCGGGCTTCCCACAGGGTCACAGCGTCCTTCGGGCATCCACCTGCTCCAGCGTGGGATCCTCCACGGGCTGCAGGTGGATATCTGCTCCACCGTGGACCTCCATGGGCTGCAGGGGGACAGCCTGCCTCACCATGGTCTTCACCATGTGCTGCAGGGGAATCTCTGCTCCTGTTCCTGGAGCACCTCCTCCCCCTCCATCTTCACTGGCCTTGGTGTCTGCAGAGTTGTTCCTCTCACATATTCTCACTCCTCTCCCTGGCTGAAGTTTCCGTTGTGCAGTAACTTTTTCCCCTTCTTAAATATGTTATCCCAGAGGCACTACCACCATCACTGACAGGCTCAGCCTTGGCCAGCAGTGGGTCCGTCTTGGAGCCGGCTGGAACTGGCTCTGTTGGACCTGGGGGAAGCTTCTAGCAGCTTCTCACAGGAGGCACCCCTGTAGCCCCCCCGCTACCAAAACCTTGCCACGAAAACCCAATATACACCTGCAGGGTGCCTGTAATAACAGAAGCAGTCCTTCCAAAACAAACCAGAATGACCACATCTGGAGCCCACTTCCCAGCACCTTAAAGGGCTGGCGCTCTGGGAGCTGATTGATCACCGGATCAGCTGTCCATGTTTCAAGTGTGAGTGCAAATGAAACAGGGTGAAGCTGAAGTAACTGCCAACAGAATGATTTGGGAGAGGGGTCTGTGGCTCGTGTGACCGGTTAGCTGTGCCCTTGTTTGGTCAGCACAGCGTTACTACATAGGTGTGTAACCCTATAGGGCATGGCGTATGCGTGTCACACGGTGGTGCTGCTGTTCAGCAAATGTAAAACCTGTTCCAGTAATGGCAAGGAAAAAAGTGACACCTACCACTGTGCAAATGTATTGGTTTGTATGCATGTGTGTACGCATGTCTACACACGGGCTTTCAGGCAGTGCAGGAATGGCTCATCCGTCTTCTACTTGTGTCATGGCTGATAAGTCAGATACCAGGTTTTTCTTGTGCTGTATCTGCATAGCTCGTATGCATTCCTCTTCACAGCAGATGTTTCAAGTGAGCACCAAACAAATGATGAGCAGGCTCTGGGTATGGGGTCAAAGAGCAGCAAATTGCCAAGGAAAGAAAGAAAGTTTTAAGCTTCATGAGTACGTTCATAAACAGGAAGCACTTAAACGATGTAGAAAATAGCTTTTTGAATTTCAGCTTATAAGTGTCAGTTGACAGGATTAGAGTCACAGCTTTGTTCTTGGTGAACTCGCTCTTTTCTTGGTGCTATGTTTCCAAGCAAACACCAAAGATATAACGGCTAACAGCCAGCCTCATTAGTGAAATGAACTGTGCCATTATTATTAAATCATATTACTGCCTTGTGCCTTTGTCAGAATGATATTTCATCATAACCATGATGGTATAAGGACAAAGAAGGCACATGGGTTGCTGGAAGAAGTAATACACTTTATTAAATAACTGTTATGACAGGAAGAAATGGACAAACTTTAAGTCACTCAAGCCCTTCTTCAGATTTCCAGGTTTGAGCACCCAAAAGCTTCTCTGATTTTTCCAACTATATCAGTTTGCCTAATAATTTCTAGCAGCAAACCACTTCGTGCTTTGTGAGAGCTGGTATCAGTTTATCAGGGCAAAGAAGGAGCCCTGACTTTCAGTGGACCTGCCAACTGATAGACCACTCTCGGTTGAATTAATTCAATTAAAAATTGCCAAAACAGCATCTAAGGCTCTTATGCACATTCATGTATTGTAAATGACTGTTGTAGAAAAATGTACTGGCTGTCATAAATCCTTTCATTTTTATATTGCTTTATCAATAAATAACTGTTTAAAAAAGTAAGTCTGTAGTTGATGGCTGTGATTTCTTAAACACTGCATGAATTCTGGTGACTTGATGACAAAATTTTTAATGCAAGTGTGCTACCCTAAATAATTTCACTTTTCTTTGGTTTTATTTTTCTGACTGTACTCATAAGCCGTTGCACATTTCCATTGTTGTACATGTAGATGAATTAAGTATAAATCTTGATCAGAGACAAGTTCTTTGAGTTCCTTAAAGCACTTCTGTCTTTATGAAACACATGGATAATACTACTTTGGGGCAGGTAGGCATACTCCAGTCATCGCTTAACCCAACAAGAATCTTTTCATTGCTTCTGGTCTGATTCCCACTTCCCACACGTGTTTCTTGAACTCAACTAGGGAACAGATCTTGAATTTTGTTTATCCAAGGCTTTGTATTTATTACCCAGCTATTCAGCATTTTACTGGATTTGGTATATTTTTGCCACACCCATTAAAAGAGGATTAATGCATTGTACAGCACACTGTATCATATATCAACTTTGCCTTTTTTGTGATTTTGATGGAATTTGGTGTCGTCCGTCTTGTTTGGAGGTATACCTAATACTCCAGGTGCTCTGCCTTGGACTTTCAGTGTCCAGAGACACAGAGCAGCTCTTGGGTTCCCGAAGGCTGTTGGAGAGGCACCTCTGGACATGCCGAGGAGCAGCTAATCCCAGAGGGAGGGCAATGCTGCCACTTTCTCATCTCCTGCAGCCACAGCTCCAGCCTTCAGTGCTGACAAGCACGCTTGGCAGCAATGCTGGCGATTATTTTGCCACCTGGTGGCAGTTCACGGGGAAAACAGCTCTGAGTGGTCGTGAGCGCTCGGCTGCCCAGAAGGAACAAAACCAGAATGGGTGAGTTTGGTTGTGGCAACTGCAAAGCGGCACTCGGAAGGTTTGCAGCAGCAGAGAGCAACCCAAATCCTGCAGAGACCATTGTCTGCCCACCTGCGGCTCCAGGATGTTCTCTGCGTGCCCACGGTGGCATCTCAAATGAAGACACAGAAGCTGACCATGATGTATTTGTGGGATGCTGTAGCGAGTGTGGGATATGCAAAAAAAAACCCCAAATTGAATGGCCTGAGCCTCCTGCTGATCTCCTTCCCCAGAGGAGCTGTCACTGCCATGCCTGAGAGGGACCCTTCCCCAGCCCATAGCCTCCTGCTTCCAGCGTGTGCCCAGCTGCCCCTCTCCAAGGCACCCCATGGTGCTGCCCCTGCCCCTGCCCCTGCTGTGGGGAGGGAGGGCATAGGACTCAGCACCCACCTCCCCATAGGGATCTGAGACTCGCTGTGGTGGGTATCTCAGAGCTGGGATGTCAGGAGCAAGATCTCTCTGGCAATGGCCCTGGAGTCCCTCCAGAGGCATCTGCTCAGTGCCCATGTCTCTGCTGTGTGAGTAGCATGTGTTCGTGGCGTGGAGCAGGGGGGAGGCGGGATGTCACACCTGGTGCCAGGGCAAGCCAGGGGGAGGGATGAGGCAGTTCCCCCCCGGGGACTGTGGGTCCCGCTGGCAACAGCTTGGGCACGGCCAGTGCTGTGGCTGCTGCTGAGGAGGGCACGAGAGCAAAGGTCCTGTGTGCTCTCCCCCCAGAAAGCTGCAGGTGGGCAAAAGCTCTTTTGATTGAGAAATTCTAAAGGATGTGATGGCTCAGGGGGAGCAGAGCCAAGCCTCCACAGAGGAAGGCTTTTCCCCAGCTCTGAGAGGTTTGTGGCTGGGATGAGGTGGAGCAGGTCTGTGTGGATTGTGGGAGAGGAGCCACAAGGCTTCTGCTCTTCCCAGCTGTGTGGAAATGCAGCCCCCAGAAAGATGCCTTTAACTTCCAGACTTGCTTCTTTTCAGCTCAGAAGTGAAAATCCCCCTGTGAAGGAGCTTTCTAGCCTCTTCTTGCTGGCCCAGGTCACTCCTGATGAGCATTGGTGAGCATGCACCTGCCAGCCATAGCACAAGTTCAGGTGGTTTGTATCAGATGAGTTACCCCCCAGATGATGTCAGCAGGAGGGTGTCACGGATCCAAGTCCGTACTGCCAGGAGTCAGTGAAAACACCAGGCTCCCTTTTGCTGGACCTTTTGGGCTGACTCCTGCCTCAGGGTTTAACTGTGTGCCTAGTAAAAGAGTGCAGCAAACCAAAGATTTTCTTCAGCAGTGATGCCTACTTGTGAGAGCACACACACAGACGAGCAGCTGGAGGGAAAGAGCTCTTTGCACAGCGCTCCCACCACTGGGAGATGACAAAGGATGCTGTGGAGGTCAGGCCCATGGAGGCCTGGGGAAGAGCCAGCCAGTTTGCTCTTCCCTCCTCTGCAGACATTGGCTGTGCGTGAGCCTCCTCCTGGTGCTCGAGTGTCCATGCTCTCGCCCCAAATCGCAAAAACGTGAGCATGGGATACAAGCCCCAGATCACAGAAGCACTAGTGAGTGGCCTATTAAAGCCAACAGCAAATGAACATGCAAACCCATCCCCAGGTAAACCAGAGGGAAGTGCTGCAGGGGGTCACACCTGTGCAGCTGGAAGCAGGTGCAAGGAGAGTCAGTGCTACACCCTCCTACGTATCTCTAGGGAGAAGATTCAGTTTTGGCTCCCTGAGCAATGTTATCCCAATTACAAGTGGGGGAAAGAAGAGAAACACCTTTCAAAGACACCACATGACACATTTCCTTGCTTTTTGTTTTTATTTTTATGTTAAACACAACTTTGAAATATTCTGTGGATATATTTATCATACTTGGAGAATAGATGATGGCTTTACCAACTGCAGCTTTCAAACACCCTTCTGAGAAACCTTAAAAGTTATGTACCATTAATACTCTGTCTTCTTCACTCTTCAGAAGTGTTCAGTGTAAAACATGCTACATGTTTTTTCCTGGAGAATCAAACCAACAGGATCTGTTGACAAGCCTCTTTGGCAGTGTTATTGTCAATGGTAGTCTCTCTGGATGCTCTAGGAAGGATGTCCTGGCGGAAGGCAGCTGACTGGAGGATGCTGCTTGTGCTCCTTGGCCGAGGATATGTGTGTCAACGTGTTTCTGTTGACACAAAGTAGGACTTCTGGAAGGGGTTCTTAAGGTTGAAGCCTCTACTATCCAGTAAGATGATGAGGAATGGTTCCTCCATGGGAGGACCTCCATTAGCTGAAAAGGTAATTTGTGTTTTCTTATGCATAGGTGAGATGTTGAACAGGACAGACACTGAAGGTTTGCATGTGAAAAAGCATTCCTCGCCGAGTAATCAGATGGCTGCTTGTTTGCAGCCTCCTAGAGTACGAGTGCCCTGTGTGCACGGCCTGTGAACACACAGGCTGATAGCAAGCTATGTGAGCATACACAGAATTGATAGTAAACTGCTATGTGGGATGCATATCTTTATCTGCAAACAGGATCCTGAATGACACAGACTCCCCTTCTTGAAGTTACAGCTGGAAGGAGACTTGTCCTGAAGAGCAGAGCTCATATTTGCCACAAAGGATTACCATTATTCACGGGATCCACTTTTTTTTCAGCCTTTCTGACACTAATAGTAAAAGATACATACATGTATACTACAGATGGAAACCTTTATAGAAGGCAATTGAGGCAAAGCCTTGGAAATCTGCTAAAATATTCTTCTAGGGACTGAAAAGCAAAAAACACTCTTTTTTAGAAAATTGCTTTTATGGGGGAGGAAGGGCAAGGTAGTTGGTAGGTATATAAAATAATGTACAGGAAAGGATGATGTTTGTCTGTGACAAACAGTCTCGTCACCCAAATCAGTTCTCCCTCTCAGACACATACTGAGTCAATGAGCCTTGTCTTAGAGAAGACAGGAGATCTGACTTCTTACAAGCAATTCATTGTTTTTCCAATGTGGAAAAAGGCAGAAAATATTGCATTTTTCTTTGGTACAAGAGTTTCCTCCACCTTCTCTGAGTGAGTGTGGTTTGATGCTTTGCTTTTCTTGACAACCTTAATTCTGTTTTCTGTCCTGGAGGCTGATCATGCTGCGAAGAGACGGCAGCAACCAAGCACAGAAACTGCACGCCTGGCCCTATATTAGGTCACATGGGACTTTAATTTAAGGGGTCATTAGCACAGAAGCTCTGTGTCTTACTGTAATTACTGCTCAATGCACTTAGCCCGCTGCCAATTCGTTCTTACTGCAAAAGCAAACCTCTGAATTGTTCTCTTTTCTTTGTGTTTTCTTTCAAACAAAAGAAATAAGCCCAAACTTCTGCTGAATCATTTGAAAATAAGTTCTATGGCACGGGAGCATGGCCAGACAAACACCAGGCGCTGCTCTGGGGATGCTGTGTAGAAGGCATAGATCCCACACCTGCATATCCACAGCTTTACAGGGGACTAAATGCATGTAACAAACAAGTGTACAGCTATACTGTATCTTTATTTCCACTTGTAAGACATTTTCATTGTCCATGCTGTCAGCTTCCTACTGCAGACTGTATTACCGATAATATGCTGCTCTGTTCTCTAATGGGCAGCATTTCCTCTCAAATCCACCATTCCTGTAAGATCCAGAGCCACCTCCTACATGTGTAGGGATGCATGATCAGGTCACCACATATCCCTGAAGACATGCTTATTCCAATATTTATTGACTTGATCCAGGCTGAACCTACTTTAGAAAAAAAATGTAACCTGGTTAGTTGTAATACACTTAATTATTTTTACCCCAAAAGAAGCTGCAGTGTTTTGGCCCCTGCCTCTGGAGGCAGCTGGTTCTCCTGCCCATATTTTTGAGATTACAACATTAAAACACAACATTCACAGTGGACTTTCGCTTAATGAGGGAAGTGTCATGGCCTGCTGGAAAATGGAGGTAGAGAGAGGGAGGCTTTGTGTTCCTGTGGGACAACAGTTCTGTTGCTATCTGGGGCTCTGATTTTCCCATGTCAAACATGGATACTGGATCTTTACCCAGTCAGGTAACACTTGAAGCTCTACTGATAAAATTAAACTAATATTTAAGGACAGAAGCATACTGTGCAGAGCTAGACGGGGCTGTAACAGTGGGAAAGCATGAAGCGGTGGACAAGTCCTGGTGCCTGTACTATACTTAGACTTGAAGACTAATGCTGGCTTAACCTTGTGCATAAAAAAAGGAAAGGCTGTGGGTCAGGCCAAGACCTAGTTGTGGGAGACCTTGACGGGCTTCTCAGGGCAGGAGGAGCTGAGAGAGCATCCAGCCCACAGGGAAGGTGTTCAGCTGGTGTCAGACACGGATCGCCTCACGTCAGAAACCTCTCTGGCTGCCGAAGGGGAAACACCCACGGACCCATTGGTGACCCTGCTCATTTCTTTTCAGCCAGGAGGCTGCGCAGCAACCAGTATTTTAGGGAGAAGGAGATTGAAAGAGAGGAGGGGAAGCACAGGGAACGGGAGTGGTGCGGTTACAGCAGGCAGACACCGCACTCTGTGCAGGTACCACTGCCTTTACCATCCGAGGCCTGATTCTGCCCTGGATGTCCTCTGTAACCTCGGTGAGGTCACTGGAGCCCAGATTAATTTAAAGGCCAATTCACTTGACTAAATTCCCTGGAGGGTATGAGCCTTGGTTGCACTTTTATGCTACAGCTAAATTGGTTTGGCAGCTGCTGAAAGTGGCAGGACCCCTCCTGCCTCGCTCTCCCTTGGGGGGTTTGCTCAGGTCTGCAAGCAGCGTTAGCAGAATTAAAAACCCCAGCTCCTCCAACTTCTTTGCACACAGGGAGGATGCTCCTGTAAGTTCAGCTCAAGCTGTGCAAACGAAGATTAAAGAAAGAAACAGGAATGAGACAGCGAAAGGCTGGCCGTTAAGTTTTCTGCAGATGCTGCACCTTCTATCACCTCCCCAGAGCTGACGCATTGGCTTCATAGTGCTGCTGGCAGCTGGGCAGCCCCTGTGTCTGACTGTCACTGATTTTGGCTGCAGTGAGAGCACAGATCACACAGGGGATGGATGAGCTTCCATTCTGCCATCCCTATGCCAACATCTTCAGCAGAGCACCTCCCTTTGCAGCCCAGGAACCACAACAAGAGCTGGACCCCCCTGGATGGTCTTTGCTATTGGTGGCGGCTGGTGGGTCTCCATGGGAAGTGCCTGGCCTGCTTGCAGGACAGAGAGTGCTCAGCATCGAGTTCATCAGCAGAAAGGGCTGGGAACTATTGAACTTGAGTATCAGCTTTTCTCTCAGCATTTCTGCCTTCTTTCATTTGCACAAGTAATACCTTCCTCCAGTCAAATAATTCTTTTTATTTAAAAAAAGCAAGGAATTCTTTTTTTACATTGTCCTAACACACAGTACTTCCTTTGCTTTTTTTCTTTCTCTGACTTTTTTTTTTTAAAGAATGGAGAAAGCAGACATCAGTCACACCAACAAATCGTTTTTGGATGTGTGTGGTTTTCGTAATGGGCGGTACTAACTCCAGACAAACCACTCTCAGCAGAGAGCAGCAAAAGGCTATCAGCTTGAGTACAGGTCTAGGAGACCCCAAGCCAATTAATGAACTGTGTGGCCTCTGCTGAAATCAGAGAGCCCACAAGCAGGGCTTCGGGATTTTGCAGCAGTAATGAGACTACTGAGGCTGTTTTCTGTAAGTTCGTGATTCTGCGTGCTGACAATGATGAAGATGAAGCCATCCAGATCCAGAACCTGCTGCAGAATAAACTTTGTGTTAAATCTGGAATAATCTTTGCAGCAATGCCTTGTAGTGAACATGTCTCGGAAAACTTAAGTGATGCTGTGAATGGCTCAGCATGGACTATTATGCTATTGACAAAATTTTCTGAATGGATCTTGGTACGTGTTGCCGTCTTTCACCTCCCTTGTCAATGCTCTTAACAGCATAAATTACAACTCTGTGATACCTGTGAGGCCACTGAATAACCCACTTACCCAGGAGAAGACTTTTTTTGTTTGTTTTGCAGGCTGTTAATGCACTGCAAGAGGATAGTCCTGGCTTTGCAAAACAAGTGGAAAAAATTTTCTGTGAGTCTACATACAGGCAACAGTGAGAGTTACAGAGGGAGGAAAGGATGAAACAGAAACTAGAACACTTGTCATGGTGAAAAACTGTGAAGACAGATCATGTTTAGAATAAAGCAGAAGTGATATTCCTTGCTCTTGTTTTGTAAAGGAAGGGAAACTCTTCTTTCGACAAAACTAATGGTAAAGTTCTCCACCAAGGCATGTTAATTAAATACTGCTGAATGCATCCCATATACGAAGACATGCCTGTCACTGTGCCTACTTAGAGGTACAAGATGCTGCCAAACCGAAACCCTAGCTATGTTTGGCTTTATCTTGTGAGTTCTGCCAGACATGTATTTTTTTCCATTGACAATGTACAGCTTTTCACATCTTGTAGCTGATACTGAAAAATATTAATAAAAGAGGAATACTTGTCATTGCAATGAAATCAATGCATTATGAAAGGCACTCTATGAAATACACTGCCAGTTTGAGAAATGGGCATTTCAAAGATACTATATTTTTGTTACACTTGGGATTTTTTTCTATAAAGAAAACATTTTCTGATGTTTTTTATTATTTCAAGAAACATTTTCTTGGCTCATTCTGACTAAACTTTGTTTGGCACATTCTTTAAGGGAAAACATTAGACAATTATGTTGAAGAGAATGGTGTGGGAGATTGTGTTTGTCTTCAAGGCAAGTGTTCTGAGCTGAGGCTGGAAAAGGAGAGCCACAGAAATGGCATCAGTTTGAATTACTTGTATTTTGTGCACTTCACATATCCCAGTTCTTAAGCATATTTGAACAGATTTAAGACAGATCTTCAGTGTTCTTTTTTCCTCCTGTACTTGAAAGGACTGCTAGCTGTGATTCAGTAATCAGCTTGCATTAGGTTTCACTATAGTTTTGTATTGCTGATGTGGAATGTAATTACTAAAATAGCATTGGAAATCTTTGCTTTTTCTGGTGGAAATTAAATTAAAACATGATAATTTATTATTTTCTGAATGACTGAAATCTGGCTATTCCAAATAGAAGGACAGTCAGCTCTGAGCAACACAATTTGCTCCTTGCTGAAGAGAAAAGGCAGCGAGAGGGGCTTTAGTGTCTGGATCAGCATCGACGCTATGCTTGTGGGAGGTAGCTGATGTGATAGCTGTACCATTGCCTGCATGCAGCGTGATTTTGGACACAATGTTTTGTGTTCTGCCTCTGTTCCCTGTTTTGCAAATGAGAAGAATAACAGCTATGTATCTCTGTCTCAAAAATTTAGGGCAAGAATCAGTTATGGACACACCATGTGCTTCATCCACGTGTGGGCTCTACCCTTGTGCTGCAGGAAAGCAATTTTGTGGACCTCGGGGCTGCTGGGTGTCCACAGCATTTGCAAAGCATCCTCGGTGCAGCCAGTCATGGTGCCTGGGATGGCAGAAAGTCCTGAGCAGGGTAGGGGGTTTCTCAGTTAATCACCCCCGGTGTCCCCAATGCTGTGAGTGATGCCTATCGACAACAGGCAGCTGCCTGCAGGCAGAGGGGCGCTTCTGACTCCAGCACTGGGGACCGGGTCACCATAAGCACGGTGGGGGCCAGGCTTCTGCTCCCCTCTGCCCCCCTTGCCACGGTGGGGTGGCCGGAGCTGCCCAAGCTCCTCAAGGAGAGCCACAAGCACCACGAGCATGGGTGGAGGGTTTCGGCTGTGGGAGGCTTTCAGAGTTCCTCTGCCAGTGCTGATTCATTTAAGTGCTGCCTGCAGTATTTTTTACCTTTTTTATTTTTCCCCCCAGTGTAAATGTACTTTTTCCTGTGATGTTTAAAACGGTAAACATAAGACAACCTGCCTATAGCATATAGTGTATAAACCATACTAATGGGAGGATTATGCAAAGAAGACAGAAGGAAAAGAGAATGGGAAGAAGTCTAAGAGAAACAGGAGGAGATGTGGTCTGTCCTGGGCTGTTACACACCTAAATGTTTCCAAAAAGGGAAACCAGTTTTCAGGCTTGGACCAAACCTCAGCAACCCAGAGACTCCTGTTCTTGAGCTAACCGAGCTGCTGCATTGTTGTTGCTAGTTATTTCTTCCACCTCTATAAAACTGTTCCTTCTGGCTGATGCCAGGAGATACCAGTTGCTTTGCTGGTGAGAAGCCCATACTTGCAGGTAATATCCTACTGTACAGCTCTCGGGCAATGTTTGAGGGTTAAACTCCCCAGGTCATTTACGCTTTAATGTTGTTCTCTTTCAGTAGCTAGTTCAGGAAAAAAGTATTCCCGCAAGTGTTACCGTCTGCTCATACTGCTGCATACTGCCTGCAAGAACCACACAGACAGCTGTCTTGTACGCTAGGTGCCTACAAATAAAAATTGCTGTCTCATTTTCATGCAGAAATGTGTGCCTTGTCACTACTAACCACCGCCCATCCTCCTGCCGGTCTTACCGGGATGCTTAGTGTGCTGCCCTGCCAGCTGACAACTGCCTGGCCATTAAGCAAGGGTCTGCCTGGGAGTTGCAGACTCCGGCCGAATGAAACTCCTGTTACTTGTCTTAGGCTGCATTTGCTGCTGACCGCAGCTGTGCTGTACCTCTCCCAGGCAGCTGCCTTTGTGCTACGTGTGGAGTCCCCCGAGCACTGCAGCAGAATGCAGTACTTAAAGGGTACGCGGGAACACTCTGGCAAAGGGAGGAAATTTGTATCCTGCAATAAGAAAAGCTGAAGAAGTGCGTATGTCATCCAGCTGTGACCTGCCCCTGCTCTCACACTCGTGGACGCGAGTGCTGGAAAAGCAAGCTGGGTGACCCTCCCCTGTCTTTAGTATGGTAAGAGAAAAACAGTTCAGGAGTTTTGAGCAACTGGGTGAGCAATACTCCACTGCAAACTGAATATATCGAATTATGTCTAAAGCTGAATTACTGCTCTCAGGGAAAAGCCGGAGTGCTGTTGCCATGACTATCGCATTTGCAAGGGAGACTCTCACCTGCATCTCAGAGCACTCTGCAGCTGGCAGCCTCTGCGCTGTCTCCTCGCTCTGGAGGTCCCAAATGTCACCTTGACACCACTTGTCCCCTCGGTACGCTCTGTCCTGGCAGAAGTGAGCAAAGGGTCAGAGATGGGGAGAGACCTCGGGGATGCTGAGCATTGCGCGCGCTGGACTTGAATGAAAGGCTCCTGGCCCTGGGGGTGTTGGGCGGGCACGGTGGTCCCCTGGTTCAACAACAGTGTTTGAAGCAGGTGCCTTATTAATGGTTGGAAATTGGGCATGCCTGAACAGACAAGGAAGGGGAGTGGTGAGGCTGAGGGCTCAGCAAGGCAGCACACTGGAAAAATGCTCTCTGGCATCAGTCTCAACCCCCTTTCCCCACAGTGGGTTAGCTGCTTGGAGATGTCTCCGTACTTTGCTATGTTCAGCTGTTAAACAAGGACAGCGATCCTTATGTCACAGAAGGCTACATATATTTTATTTACAAAGTGTTATGTTAGAAGGCATTGCACAATGGGAACCAGAGCAGACACACTTCATAAGCCTAATGGTGTATTTGGCCTTCCTGCAATAGGTGATTCGTGATTTTAAATTTTCCTGTGCTCTGTCTGAAGGCCTATAAAGACTTCTGCAAAAAATGCCGAGACTTATTAACTGGAACAAGCCATTTTCTGGTTTTTTTCTCTTAAAAGTACAATCATATTGCAAAACTTCTGGCACTTGTCTCAGATGTTTCCCAATCAACGTGGCCCATGGAAAACTTGAAGTCTTGTGGCTGCCACCTCGCCCTGCACTGCATTCATCCCGTAGAGAAAGGGCAGGGTAAAAGCAGCAGCTCTTCTTTCTCAGAAAACCATCAATCATCTCATTTGGCGTAAGCACTAAAAGGGGAAAAAAAGGCAAAAAACCAAAACTGAGATAAGGCAGCTTCTCCTCAGATTTCAGTGCTGGGGATGGTTTGCTGGCACTCTCTGGCTGGTAGCCAGAGTTGGGGGGTACCCAAGGAAAGGACAGTGCCTGAGTACCTGAGGTACTAGTGGCATAAATCCAAGAGATTTATAAATCTGAAATAAACTAAGGCAATCTGTGGAGAACAGTTTTAATAAGCTCAGCGCAGTTAGCATTAAAAGCCAAACAAGCAGCTCCAATCTGTTCTAACTGAATCTTCTGAGGCGTGCTTGCGAGAAGCCCCTGTAAAGTGTATTTTCGTAATCCAGCCTGCAGAAGAAAATGGAGTAGATGCTCATATGCTGTGGCAGTGGAACAGGCAGCCTAGATAAGGAGGGAATTGGTTACATGGGTGTCTGTTGCAGACTTACTCAGAAATGCGAAACCTTGCTGTTAAAGGCAAGTGCCAAAGAGCTTGTGGGGTTTCCTCAGGCAGGTCGGCTGTCTGGAGGGGAGGATCCAGGTCAACGCCTGGGGGATGGCTGTCCCCGACTGCAGCACTGCAACGAGAAGAGCCACTACTGAAATGACACCAGTCTTTTTTATCAGAAAACCACCAGACAGGCAGAGACACCCCTGCACAAGGGAACTGAGAAACTCAGTAGCTGAGCCTTATGTCATTTAAAAAAACCCCCAAACCTCTGCCTCCTAACCTAGAATTAAGCCAGACTCGGAAATAGTTTTCCTGTTAGTCCATGCCCTCTGTTTCTTCAGGGTCAAGCTAGAGTCAGCAATCAGAGGCAGATTAACGGAAAAGTCGCTAGTCACGATTTAATAGGAAGCTACTCCCAGAGATCTTTTTGCTAAAAGGCCACACACTTGCCTCTGACTGGCTGCTTATGGAAATGGTTAGAAGGCAGAAAACGAGAGCAGAACTCTCCAAAGCACATACGCATGTGACCGCGTGCATGCGTACGCACACACACACCCACGTAGCCAGAAACCGCTGGGAACTGGGATTGTTTGCTACAGACAGAATGATCTCTGGATATATAAGGCAGTGTAAAAGGTCACGGCTAGTCTGAACTGCTCTGTGCCTCTGCAGACGTCCAATGACAGTTACAGCTGCAGATGACTAGATCGTAGGGATGCTTACAGCACTCGCATCTGAAGCCAAGGACTGAAATACGACCAGCGTGCTCCCAGCCACTCAGCAGCTTCTGCAGGAGCTGCAGCGCACGGCGTGTTGCAATCCAGACCGTTGCCTAGCACTTGTACTCTGTTTTGTTTGCTCTCTGTGCTCGTGCTGGCTGGTGCTTACGGTAAATGGAGTAGTTCTCTGATTACCCCTGGGCTCCCCCCCTTCTACTGACATCTATTTGAGGAGAAGTAACTTTACCACATAGATGTTTGCTTCCAACCATTTTGGACCCCCTGGAGCCTTTTGAGCTTTCTGTCAGCCCAGAGTGCTCCCTGGCTGATCAGCTCTGTAGTTTTTCTCTGCAGTGAATTAGCGGAGGGGTCTGTACGAATGCCTGGGAGTTAAATATGCATATTCCCAAGTATCATGACTAGCCTACTGGATTTCATTGTAGGTGAAATGTCTGTTCTATACTTGGAAAGCAGAGGATGTTAGGTATTTTTTATTCCACCCACTGTGGAAATCTTGTGAATTCAATAGCTAAAATTCTGTATATCTTTATCAACACTGTCGGGCCTGTCTTTTCCTTGGCCTGGGAGCAAAGAAAGGAAAATAACAGGGGGATAATACGTATGGGGTAAAAAAAGGGCAGCAAAGAGACTGTGAGCAGCCTGTTCTGGGAGATTCACATCTGTAATATAACAGAATGAGTATCACCAGTGAGACAGGAGAGGCTTCTTGTGTCACAAGGGCACAACCCGAAGTTTAACAGGGCAAAGGATTAGTCAAACCAATCGATTGGACGCAAAGTCACAGTGCATGCCCAACATATCTCTGGTAGAGGATCACACCATGGCAGTGTTCCACCCCAGCATGGCTAGCAACATGAACACGACTGGCTCTACCTAATAATGGCATGGTTAAAGTATAGTGAGCTAATTTTTAATGGTAAGCTAATTTTTGACGGATGTTTTATCTACAGCTTAGCCAACTGTTGACTTAAAACAACTGTACTGATGAATCTGAGATTATTTTGTAAGTTGCAAATGTTGCTTTGGCACAGAATTTTACTCTGGCAGTTGCTTTTGTTACATTTAAATTCTGCCATGTTAAATTTACAAGTTTTATGGCTCGAGATCTGTTATGCAGCCTAGGGCAGCCTCTCCCAAAATTCCAGGTTATTGTTACTGAAGAGGCAATGTATAGTCGTGCACTGGCTAGCAGGAATGTCTTTGGATGTATGAATTCAGACGTGCAGGTCTTTTACAATGCATGCTAGGGATTGCCAGGAGAGGAAGAAAATTGGCTTTGTCTTCTTGGAGGGAAAGTCAGCTTTCACAAGCTTGGCAAATACTGACGTAAAAGCTTGGTGCACAACTGCCACTGGTTTTAACAACAGAAATGTTTGCATTTCTGAAAATTGCAACCTCTGTCAATGTGCTTTCAACCTCTTGAATTAGCACCAGGGGCAGTGGAGAGAGAGGAAAGGAAATTTTGCAGCTTGCACATCAAATACCAGAAAAGTGAGGAAAGATGTAGGTTAATTAGACTGTTTAAAAACCCTGACCTCCCTTTATAGGGATATTTGTAAACTTGCCTTATTTGTACCTTTTAGAAATACCCACATCATGTGGAATAGCACCTGTCTCCTGTAGTATATTTCCTTTACTAAACCATTGTATGTATTTTAGGGAAGTTAATCTATACACTGTTTCCATTACATACACATACATACATACATACACATGTACAGATGTATAATTTAATAGCCTATAAAATTAGTATGATTTGTACAAGTTTTTTACAAATTGTAAACAAACTGATTATAATTTTCTCCTTATTTCCCTATTTTTGTAGTACAACCAGAGAAAATTAGTAAGCCAAATATTGTAATGGATACTGGGGGTAAAACCCTGGCTCAGCTGACTTCACTGGAAACAAAACGTCATCCTTACACTCCAGGGTGAATAGGCAGAGACGCTTATTTCCTCTTGAGAAATGAGGTACTTCCCAGGACCAGACTTCTCTGTCTTGGTCTGTGTCCACACACGGGCTGCAGATGGTTGCTGCTGCGAGTTAAGTGCCAAAGGACAAGGAAAGCTCACAGCTTGCAGGGGTTCAGCAAACCTGCCAAAACTTTTCAGTTTCTGCAGTCTCACATCTCCAGCCAACTCGTAACCTCTCTTACAATTTTAACGCCAATCTGCACCAAATTTGTCCGCTTACACAACAACTAATGAACTCCCAGAGTTTTGTTGACAGGACAATACAGGCAAGAGTTGCTAGTTAAAGAAGAAGAAACTTCGTTGTCTGGCTTGCCCACAGTGGACTTGCATACGAAGGGCTGGAGTTTTAGACCAAAGAGTGAGCATCTAGATCACTAACATCACCTAAAGTGAGCAATCACATTTTAGGAGACTTAGCCTAAATATGCAACTACCTCGTGTGCAATCTCCCCAACCCGAGCGTCTGTCTAAGGCTCATGGTGCTTGCTGTCCTGAGGGAGAGAGGGATGTTTTGCGATGCAGCACGCACAGGTGTTGCTCAGGCTCAGGCAGGGTGAGGAGGTGCTGCCGGTGCCTCAAGCCCTCGCCGCGGCCCCGGGACGCAGGTTTGCATCCCCTGGCTGACCCACATAGTGCAGGGGTCTCCCACTGCTGCAGAAGCTGTCACAGCCCCTGGGCACAGACGTTTCCAGGGTGGGTGTCTCTGTCAGCCCTCGCGAAGCTCTTCTGCTTCATATGAAAATGCATAAATATTCACGGGTAAGAGCGAGTGACAGCGACTGCATGTAGCATCACTGCTGGCATCTGTGCCACACCTGGGGCTGCCAGAGGTGTGGGCAAGCACCAACAGCCAGGAAGGGGCTTTACTAAGGTAAGTTTGGCAGCAGACAACAGGAGTTTGCCATCATCGCCTCCTCGCCCAGTAGTCAGGGCGCTTCAAGGAAGACCTAGGATTCAGGCTGTGCTTCAACAGGTATTTCAGTTTATTGAATAATTTGGCCTCAGCTCCCATGCTGGCATTTGCTCACAGATGCCTTAGGCATCTCTGCGCTCAGCTCACCGTCTGCTCCAGCTCCCTTTCCTGGGAGCCTTCCTGATCTTACACCCTATATTCCCTTCCTGACCTAACTCTCAGCCAGCTCTATGCAGGGGACTGGGTGCCAGTTTAGGTAAGATGTGCTCTACATAACACTACGCAGAGCAGCTGGAGTGCATGTCCACCTTGCAAAATGCAACATGGAGTTTTCTGAGTTAGCTCAGGGCCTAACAGGAGTACAGTCATGCTGGGGATACCGCCTGGTGCATGATGAAAAGCGGGATAAAAATTTTGAGGAAATCACCATATTAAGGTACATATATTGCTTCTAGTGCCAAAGCTAACAAGTGAGATGTGGTTGAGGTTTCTCTTTGCTGTATTGCTCTGCATAGCCTGCCTTGAGGCGAAAGAAAGCTCTGCACCATCCTCTTCTGTCCTTTGGGACATAGGGATAAAGAACAGAAGGGTTGAAACTAAATAATACAGCAATTTACAACTGGATCTCTTGCTGAAAACAGAATTTGGCTCCCAAATTGTTATCAATGGCAGTCCCGAAAACCCTCCTGCTGGTTCAGACCAAGCACTCCATCAAGCATTGTCTGGTGACCTGTGAGTTTTTCCTTATGGTATTACCATTTGTACACAAAATTAACATCTACTCTTCAATCTGGAACTAAGGCTGTAGATGCAACAGTAAAACACTGGTCTGTGAGACACGGTGCCTCACAGGTGTGACCCGGGCACCGAGGGGAGTACCGCTCCACACCAAACCATGGGTGTCTGCAAGGTGGGTAGCACGTTAGTCCCTTGTGTATGTGACAAATCCCTTCTGCTGTCTCCTGTGAATAGCTGTGAGGACAAGAATACCCTGAGGTGAGAACTAAGTTATCACAACACATGTTATTATTCCACTTAACACCGTTCTCCATTCACAGCTTTCAAAAACAGAGTCTATTTTGGGGAAGGAAACTGCAAAACCGATCAAGCATCAAGGCTAACTGGTCTTTTCAATGGCATGGGCTGCGTTTGGGGCACCACCAAAAATCCCAGCCTGACAACACCACCCCTCTTCCCTGTGGGCATGGGGCTGTTATTCCCACGTCCAGCATGGGGCCACAAGAGAGGGGGAAGTAAACCAGATGAAATTGTCTCTGGCACTGTGTCCCCACGCCAGATTGACTGGCTATGAAAGATTAAAGTTGAAATCTTGAAGAAGGAATCAGTATCTCTTGTTTTTCACGGTGCTTCAGGTACAATGGGTCAAAATATTTGCTTTTTACCTCTGGGAAGCAGGGCATAGGTCCATTCTGGGAGACAGAAAATAACTGCAGCAAGGAAGCACTGGCTGGGGCCGTACCCGGACCCGTGGCTGTCGGTGCCCCTCCAGAGCCAGGTACTGCCAAGCAAGTGCCACCTCCGCGGGGCAGCATGGAAGTGTGAAACACATACAACAGCAGTCAGGATGCAGCCGCATTGTCAGACCTCCTTAAGTCCACTCATGTCCTGAGAATGGCCTTTATAAAAGATAAATACGACTAAATAATTGTTGAAGACGTACGTATATTGAGGTATGAAAGAGAAGGACGGCAGCAGGGCACTTGGAGAAGTATAACTCCTGTAAAATTTTCTTTAATAATTTATTTCTCTCTTAATTCATAGATGCCTACACCTAGTGGCTCTAAGGTAGATTTCTGAAATATCAAGGCAGATCTATTATTTGCCACAAGAGACAAAGATTTTTATTTAAAGAAGAAGCCTGGTGGTCCAACAGGCTGTGTCTAAACTCCCCGTTGGTGTGCCTCGCAGCTGCGTGCCAGGGTTCATCTTCTGCCATGGTCCAGGCAGGAGGTCTCTGCAGAAGCTGTTCCCATTCCCCTCTGGCCTGCGTGCCCAGTTTTCCTGCTGTGGACCCTGTCCCGGGACCTTGGCCCAATTCAGAGCGGGGAGGGACTGGGGACATGCCAGTTTTTGACGTTCGTAGGAGCACTGCTGCATCACTACTTCTTTACAAGTGACTGTGAAGCCCTGTAGTTTGCAGGTCCATCAGCACTGACTGCGCTGCATACCACCCACCCTGAAAACTCCAGGGACTGAAGGCGAAAGGTCTGTCAGGTTATCATCTCCATGTTCCCTCCAGCATAGAACTGTTCCCCACAGTACCTTATTTGTATTTGACATGATTTGCACTGCCCAGTCGCAAATGAACATACCAATGAGCTCCCACAACTTCTAAATAATTTTTCTGGCTTGACAGAGCCTCCCTACCAGGATATTATTTTTGATGCTAAGCATGCGCTTTCCTCCCTTCATTTTATTCCCAACTGCTGTTGAGTAAAGCTTGTAAAACTCTTCAAATCATTCCTCTGTTCCACTCATCTCTTGAAAAAGTTCTCTATTCTTCTTACCCCCACTTACTTCTAATTTAGCATTTACACACAGTTACATCTTTTAATCTGTCTCTCTAAATTAATACCACCAGCTCCTTAATAATTTTGATTGCTCCTCTCTAAATCCCCATCAGTTTGTTTTCATCTTTCTGGTTCTGAGGTTTGCAGACAAAACAGTCAGCAGCCCATGTACCATCTTGCCGGCGCTGGGTACAAAGGGACAAAGAGCAACCCAGGCTGTGATATATTGCTTCTGTACATAAAATCGCAAATTGAACTGCTTTCTCCTTTTTTTTGTTGGTTTTTTTTGGAAGGGGAGGCTACTAGATTGCATTGCAAACTGATGTCCAAATTACCGCCTATTAACGCCCATGGGTCTTCTCCAAGTTTGTTTCTGTGCATGGTGTCCCTCCTTTCTGAGGCTTGCCGATAATATACTTGGTCGTGACAGAAATCCCATTCCCTTGCTCGGGTGTAGCTTTTTTAGGATCTTTCTCCCTTTTTATTACGATAGGAATAAAACAAACGTTACGTGCTAAGCCCGTAGCAAGCCACGTGCAACGTCAGAAAAAGCAAATTTTATGCCAAACAGCGCATCCTCCGCGCTGCAAAAATCGCCATTTCACCCCAAATGTATTCATTAATGAAGCATATATGTGGTATCTTTTGCCCCATGGGGTTGTACTGCCCCCCTCGGAATACAGACCCGACCCCCCCCGCCGCCCACCCGCGCTATAGCGGGGTGCGAGCGCGGAGCGGGGGGGGGGGGGGTGGAGCACACACCTCGCCCGCCCCCTAGCGGCCAGCTGCGGCCCTCTCCGCCGCCCTTGCGCGGCGGCGTAGTCCCGCCCCCAACCCCGCTGCGAGTGGCTGGCGGTCGCCCGCGCCCTTTTCTGATTGGTCCCGGCCGCGCCCAGAAGGCTGCGCCGCGCCACGCCGCGGGCGCAGGGTCAGTCCTGGGTGGCGGGGGCCGGCTGTCATGGAGGAGGTGGACGGGGCGCGGGGGGCGGCGGCGGCGGGCGCTTCCCTGTGAGGTCGGCTGCGGCGGGAGGGGGCCGATAGCGCCCCGGGAAGGTAATCCGCAGCCCGGTAGCCCGTTTTGGCCGGCTCCGGGCGGGCGGGGAGGCTGGGGCGGGCCGTGAGGGAGCCGGGAGCGGGTTTGGGGCCCTGAGGGGAGGGAGGGTGGGTGGGGAAGGGGGCTCCCTTTGAGGAGGGGCGGCGGGCCTCTGGGCGGATTGAGGGTAGTCGTGAGGGAAAGGGCAGGCTCGGGTTCTCCTTACCGCCTGAGACTCGGCCAAAGCGCGGCGGCCGGAGCGTGCGTCACCTTCCCCGCCTAGCTTTCCCCCGTGGGGTGCGTTTCTGCGGGGCTCCTTGGGGGAGCGGGGGGCTCTTTCCTCAGGCTGCGCCTCAAAACAAGTCGGGGGTACGGCTCGTAACGCTGTAAGGGAGAAGAGGATTTTTCTGCGGCTGGTGTGGATAGCATGCTGGTAGGATCAGCCCCCTCAGGGCTTTCTCAGGGGGCACCGCGCTGCCCGGGAGGGTCCCAAGGAAGGCAGCTGGACGTTGGTGCACCACAGCAGCGAGTTGCTTGGGTATAGCTGTAGAAAAATACAAATGTGGTTACTTGTTTGCGAAGTAAGAGGTGAAACATCCAGAACTCTTTTTCTTTCAGATTTATACAAGCACAGCCTGTGCTTTGTCACGACCCTGTTCAGAGTCTCCATGTTGTCCCATCTAGATAAAACTGATCTGAGAAGAAGCTGGGGACATTCTGTTTGGGCTGTGTGTTTCCAGTAAGCTTTTGACTCTGAAAAAGGCAGGTGTGTATCCTTCAAGAAGCAGAGAGGTACAGACTAAATGGATCTAAAGACAGCGGTGTTCAATGCAGCTCGGGATGGCAAGCTGCGGCTTCTTTCCAAGTTACTGGCAAGCAAAACAAGAGAAGAGGTAGCCTTACTGATGTCAGAGAAAACCAATGGTGCCACACCACTTCTGATGGCAGCCCGTTATGGTCACCTTGACATGGTGGAATACTTGTTGGACCATTGCTCTGCGTCGATAGAAGTTGGTGGTTCGGTGAATTTTGACGGTGAGACCATTGAGGGGGCTCCGCCATTATGGGCAGCATCGGCAGCTGGCCACTTGAAGGTAGTTCAGTGTCTGTTAGATCATGGTGCATCTGTCAACAATACAACTCTGACAAATTCAACGCCGCTTAGAGCTGCCTGTTTTGATGGTCACCTGGAAATAGTAAAATACCTTGTGGAGCACAAAGCAGACCTGGAAGTATCAAACCGTCATGGGCATACATGCTTGATGATCTCATGTTACAAAGGCCACAAAGAAATTGCTCAGTATTTACTTGAAAAAGGAGCTGATGTTAACAGAAAAAGTGTTAAAGGTAAGTTTTCTCACTTTTTTTGTGGTAAATAGGGGTAAAATTACTCATTTACCCTTCTTTAGGAGGCTGACATCCAAAAATATTCTTCTAGTCTCATGAAGTGGATAAGTAAGAGATAAAGTCTATTTAGCTGTGTTTTTAGTGTTTTTTTTCAATGTACTCCTTTGTTAACACAGGTTGTATAATTTCATTCTAAATGGATACATTTTAATCTTAAACCCCTAATTCTTAAAAAGACTTAGTCATATGAAATGTCACATTTATGCATGTGCGAAAAGCTAATAAACTTGCTGAGAACTCCTCTTGTAGTAGGTTGGTATAGCAACATATTCAAATATATGAGCATGTATTCTTGGTTTTTGTACTGTTTCTTAACAAACCAAATACGCTGTACGTAAAACTGATCTGTGCCAGTAAGGCTAGTACAAGGAAAGATGCATAAAGGAGAACAATTCTTTCTACATTGGAAATGAATAACCACTTTGCTCTTCACTCTCCTCTCCCTCCAAATTCTTGAATAATTTTGGACCTTTTTTCAGTGTTAGTAAACAAAAACATATATTAGGATTAAAGAAATGAAGCTGCAGGTGACTGTGATCCCAACCGAAGGACTTCCAGGGGTGCACGGATCGCAAAGGACATCCCTTTGCCCCTGTTTACAGTTACCCTGGTGTTATCATTCAAAGTGAAGATTTCTGTCATTTTTGCTGTGATCATAATTATGTGGACCTCTTGGTTTAACCACTGGGTTTTTTATTACATCTCAAACTTGTATGTGGTTGTGATATTTGCCTGAAAAGCATACCAATTATTGAACGTTATGATTACTTTTTAGCTCACTGAGCCAGGATTGTGTTTCAGCAGCTTATTTTTTATATATCTATTACTAATCTGCTAATAAACCTTTTTGTAGCATAAGATTTCCATTGCCTGTTTTGGGCTAATTACATTTGTAACAGTATACTATACCTTACAGTTATTTCTGTTAAAGTATGCCTTGTGTCTAGATTATTGTATGATAGTGGTAAATGCCAAATATGAGAGTAATCTTTGGAAAAGCTGTTCAGTTAAATATGCCTTTTTTCAGCAAATCATGCAGATATGTGGGTTTAATGTAAAGAAAGCTAAACTACAGATTTGTCATAGAGGTGGGCAGAGCAAAATAAATCTTCCTTTGTAAGGATTTGAGGTTGCTTATGAATCATCATGGACTTGTGATAGGATAAAAATGTTATTTTTCTAGTCAGGGTTCTTGGAATAACAAGCTAAATATAAAGTGTGTATTGTTTTTTAGTTTTAAACCTATCCCTTTATATGATAGGTAAGAACAGAGCATGCCTGTTAAGTATCTGATCTAACAGGAAAAAAGATACAGAAAGAGCTCTGCAGCTCTTTTTCCCCCTCATTTTGTGTTGGTGGAGTAGGCTTTACTTTACTGGTCCTCATTATTCACTTTAATAGTCCATTAGTGTTGTTTGTCTTTGTTTAAATGACTGAGTGGCAGTCACGCACTCCTGAGGATTTTCTCAGTGCTCTCAGTTTCTCTGTTACCTTAATTCCTTCCTCTCTGTGCTTCCTTTAGTTTCTGTGTGACTTACAACTAGGCACATGGGCAAAGGTTTATAAGGTGTAGCTGATCCTTATTTAAATTAAATTAAAAAAAAGTTGGATAGGATATCTTTTAGCTCATTAAAATTCATTTTATACTTTGAACTGCTGTATGTACAAATGGATGTATGTACGTAATAGATATCTGTTGGTCAAGTATGTGGAGTATGTTTTTGTACATGGAAATCCCCTCTAATATGACACAAGCATACTGTTTCTTTTTGGCATCTTAAACCCTGAAAGTGAAAGTCACCTGTGGAAAGGTAGAACAACTGAACAAAACTGGTAGCCCTAAGTATTCTAACAGTATGGGTATTGCAGTGGCTGAGGCTCAACAACTAACCTTCTCAACTTTGTTTTGCAAGAATGCTCAGTACCTCTTAATTTCAAAATTAGTATTTCCAACAGGATTCATTCTACATTGTCATGTTCCACCTCAAAGTCTGTGTATTATTTTCAAGTTTCTACTCCTCCCTGCTGTGTACTGAACAGCTGGCAGTGTGTCTGCGCTTGTAGTAGGGAGATAGACAACCTGAGTGCTCTGCTCTTGAGTAGTAAAAGTGTTGCCATCCTTGTATCTGAATTCTTTTTAGATAGGCCCCTTCCTGGGCCATGTATGGAGAAGCGTACTGTTCTGTGAAAGATGTAAAAGCTTTAGCTACTGTAAATTTTGCTGCATTTAAAATTACAATGCTCCTTATAAGAACAAAACTATATAATTTCAGTAGAGGTGCTGTTGTGGGAGATTACTATAGAATCTTTTCCAATATTCTTAAAACCATGGTGGGGGGAGGGGGGCGGAGGGCAGGGCAAAATTACTTGAACTATTCCTTGTGTTTTTCCACTGGATTTTCATATTGCAAGGTAGAACTTTATTCACATTCTAAAACCCAGGAGAATCTAGAGCTGGGAAAGATATGAAAATGTTTTGAAGTGTTGACAGTTCAAGGGAAAAATCCAGATACTTTGAGATGAGAAAATAGGTAAATTCATAGACATCTAAAAGTCTGGTTAACAACTGAGGGAGAGTATAAAAGAGCAGGTGAAAACATGCGGTGAAATCCTGCTTCTAAAATGCAGGCAGAATCCTGCAACTGTGTTTTGGACTACAGAAATTCAGAATGCAGAGGTTCTTGAAAGACAGTTGTGGAAGTGCAAAAGTACAGCTAGGAAATGATTAAGATCTTCATAAAGACTTCAGAGTCTGAGTCAGATAAGATGCAACACCGAGGTAAAGTGTAGGTCCGGCACTGTCTCACAGGAGATGGTGGTGAAGGAGGAGGTAACAAGATGTTTGGAGTAGAGAAATGCTATACTGTGAAAGATGGCCAATGGTTCTGAATTTAAAGTACGAGCCTTTAGTTGTCTTTGTTTCTACTGTTTTGCAGAGCTGAACTTTCACAGTTTCCCCATACTTTTATGAAGCACATAGGCAACAGAAAAGTAAACAAAGGATGTTTTAAAAAACGTTTTAGATTACATGAACAGTGTTAGTGAGGGCGAAAAAACGATACCTGGGGTAAGAAGGGTGGGTTTTTTTCTCTTAGAATTGTGGAAAACAGCAAAGATATCTGTAGATATCTTTTTTTTTTTTTTGGTAGAAAAGCAAAAAGCAGCCAAAACAACACTTACAAAGTGAGTAAATTCACCACTGTCTTCCTAATTCAGAGGCTTCTCCAGTATATTACTCCTGGTTTAAGAAGCTGCAGATTAAAAATAACAAAGCTCAGTATGTTTCACTGGTATATAATAATATATCAAATGACAAGTTTGTTTTTGGTTTTAAAACTCTTAAAACTTAAAGATCTTAAAGCTTTTATGCTGTTCTTAAAAAGAGGAATGGTGTGGATAATGCTAGAGTAGCAGAAACCTGAGTTTTTTCAGGAGGAGGTAGAACCCTAGAACTAAACCTCAAGTGAAGCACAGACCTATCTTTGTGCTGGACAAGGAGGATGTTCTGTGTGTTGGCTGCATGCATTTTTCTGTTCTTCTGCGTTGCGAAGCCTGCCAGTGATCTGTTGTTAGAGTGGTGCTCCCTTAACATGTTCAGAATAGACCTGTGGATTCTTGAAGACAGTGTTTCACTGATGTCTTTCTGTGCACAGTCTTCATTTGGCTGCTATGTGTAGGGAGGGAAATACTTACTCTTGTAATTCAAGTGGTAGCAGTCTTTGGGCCTTCACATTACAGATTTGGGCTCTCTTGGGGATATATATCTGGGGCTGTGTTTGTTGGATTTTATGTTTAAAATAAAATATTTCGTATAATTACCCCAATAAAATTATTTTGCATGCAGACCATTTTAAAGGGATCTTACACTTCTGTTCTAACTCCAAACAGGACACTTAGATCTTGCATTTTGAAAATTTGCAATGCACATTTTGATAATTTGTGTTGTGCTTTATCCTCCTCCACCAGACTTGCTGCAACAATGGAGATTCATTCCCTTCCTTTCTGTAATTAACAAGTTAAATTATAGATAAAGTACATAGGTGCTGATAGCCAGGATGGTCTGAATGTAATGGCGCAGGGAATAAGGACTCTCTTCCAAAATACCTACTTGAAAGGCAGATATTTTTTCTGAACATGGCTTGTAAGTCTTTCCATTGCTCAGCTGCTTGGTATGTGGTCTCTTTCTCTTCAAAGTGATATTCGTGGTTTTTACTAGTGGTCTTCACTAACTCCGTCCCTCTTCTGTAGTTAGCAGACTCATCTGCTAGCCAAAAGACTAATTTTTCTCCTCCTCATTATTAGAAAATTTCATAAGAACTGCTGGACTAGGCATTCCTTTAGGTGTCTCTTGAGATCTGCACAGGAATGTTTAGTTGCAAGCCCTGATTCTTTGTCATTTATGATCCTCCATACTACTGTAGCAGTTGGAGGGACTAATGTATTTTGAAAATGCAAAATAACACTATGATTCAAAATCTTGTTGTTCTTAAATTCCACTGGCACAGTATTTTATTAGAATAGCTTTGTAAAATAATATGGAGGACAAGGCTTGTTGACTTTGCTTCCTTGTTTTGGAAAGTATAGAAGCATACAGACCTCAGTCTCTGTGGGTACTTTATCAAGGTTATACGTACAGTAGTACTATATCCAGGGCTGGTGCTATTTCAGTATTGTCGTTTATGTGGGGTACTGGAAAGTGTAACACTGAAACCTGCTGGTAAGGGAAAAAAATCTTCT
The DNA here is from genome assembly GCF_018139145.2 of Gymnogyps californianus. Taxonomy (NCBI): domain Eukaryota; kingdom Metazoa; phylum Chordata; class Aves; order Accipitriformes; family Cathartidae; genus Gymnogyps; species Gymnogyps californianus. The sequence continues at coordinate 21,490,228 of NC_059500.1, forward strand.
GCAGACTTGGCAGACCCAGAAATATGGGGATTAGAAAGATTCACACTCTTTGCTCTATGATCAGTGTGGTTTAGTATGTGTTAAAAATAATTAATTTTCTCTTGCAGTAAACATTAAGGAGTCTGACAGGTTTGTTCTCTTCTGAGGTTTTTTGTCTTGTCTGCTTGCCAAGATTCATTTTGGGTGGGGTTGGGGGGAGGGGGAAAAAACCCAAACAAAAAACCAAAACAAAGCTCCTCCCTTTTTTTTCCTCCTTTTCTTTTTTTCCCCCTGTGAATAAATCCTTGCTCTAAAAGTGTTCTGTGTCCTTTTTTTTGGTTTGAGGTTTGGTTGTTTTTTTTTTTTTTGGTCGGTGTTACATGGTGCAGTGCACTGCATTTTGTAGATATTTTGTGTGTGACGCTGTGTGGAGGCTGAACTTCAGTAGGAATGTCTGTGAATAAAATAAGGAAGATACAGTTTAAAGGAATAAATTCTTGAATTTCAACTAAAAAGGAGTTTATGTTGAAATTAAATGATTAACAGCATGCTTTATATTGGTAATCTTGATAATACAAGTTCTCGTGAAGTACTTTGGTGAGCAAGAGAGCAATTATTCCATTACAGCATATGGAAACTAGATTAAAATAACTTGTTGAGATTAGCAGTTCTTTGCAATTTTTACTTAATTTCTTCTTAAAGGGAAGACATACCTTTAGTTTTTCTTTGTCATGCATACTAAGCGTAGGGATGTATAATAGTTTTCTTGTGCACTGTCCGTGTTTGTATGTATGTAGCAATACATTTTTTTAAAAATGAGTAAAACTCTTGGAAGACTTAATTACTTCAAGTGCTCTGTTAGAAAAAAATCAATGTTACATGAACAACTTCACTTTTATAAAGTGATTGATTTCATCTGTAAGGCTGCAAAAATATATGCATGTCGTTAATTTTACATTCTGGTCAGTCATGTAAATTAAATCTTTTTTTTCTCTTACGTTTAAAGATCTTGGATATGAAATCAGATTGATACTAAATTTTAATGTAAATTTTACTACCCAGAAATTTGGTCAAGCATTTTGTAAGTATTAGGAAGTGGATGTACATAATTGGTTGCAAATCAAGTCAAATCACTTTCTGTGTCATTGCTTCATCTTCTTTCATTCCCATGTCACAAGCTACCAGTCTATTTTGAGAATTGTTTGCTTCTGACATAGAAAGACATGGCCTCATTATGAATTTGAATGCCTACCCCACACTCCGATAAGCTTTTGGTAACACTGGATAGTTAGAGAATTAGTTTGGTGATATGTGAAGTGTTTGTGTAATGTTCATACCACTTCTAAAGGAGGACTGTAACAAAAGAATAAAACATGAAGCTATGGTGTCAACTGACCATACCTTTTTCCTTAATTTGTTTTTTGCAAGATTTGGAAGGACTGGAGGTGGGGTTATTCCGTTTCTTTGTTGCTGTTTTTAATTAGAGGAAGTTATTAGGTAATGTGAATAGTAAAGTTTTAAACAGATAGAAACAGTTTGTAAGCAGTACTAGCAATACAGTATAGTGCCACTCACTTTCTAGCAGAGGAGTACCGTGACTACCAAAACATTTCCAGTCCAATTTTGTTTCTGTGCAAGAACAATGAGCCTTTCATGTTGTTGTAATATTAGCTGTCTTCTAGAAGTGATTAAATTTCTGCAGATCATTTTGGAATTAAAAATGGATTAAGAAAATTTAATGAAACCTACTTTGAAATAATCATTCACACCTTTAAAAAAATACTTTAATTTGCCCAGCATCTTTGTATGTGTCCCTTGGAAAACTGCTTATCAAAGAGAATTACTTTCAAATTACTTTTACTTATTTTCAGCCTTCTTCCTTTCTAATACAGCAGTAGATAAATGTTGATTTTTAGTTCTGTTACTGAATAAATAATGTTACAAAAAATTGAATTAACTGCTGAATTGTGTTCAGCCACTGTTTATTCCTGTCACTATAGACAATATAGTGGTTTTGAAATGGATGAGTTAATTCACAGAATAATGGTTGATTTGCCATACTTACTTGAACTGTTGAACTCCTGGCCAATATGTGGAACATAAACTTTGAATTAGATATTAAGGCCACTATCAAGTTTTCTTTCAAGTTCTTCCTCAAATTTAACACTTGATACTTGCTAGGTGTAAATGGCTGGTAATCATCTTATTTCTTAAGGTTGGGGTTTATGTTTTTTTAAGTTGGCAGCTCTCAACTGTCATGTCTACCCACTGTGCCCACTTTTAGTCTATGGAAGCTTGGTTTTTTGCAATGTATCCTTCCCACTGCTGTACTTGTACCATCTAGTCAAACTTAAGTGAGGTGCAGCCACTAAAAATTAGTGGTGGTGGCCTTCCTTTATTAGTTTGTACATGGCTTAAAATAACCATGGTTATTTTAGCTCTAAGGGCTACTACGGTGTAAGTAGCTGAAAAATTACACTACTTCTGATATGCTGTCAGTAACGGCTCTTTAAGCTTAAGTCAGTAATTGTAATACGAATAAAAAAAAGTTTTTTTTTTAAATTAAGGACATCCAGTTGGACAGAGTAGTGAAATTCCTTGGAGTCTTAAGCATATTTCCACATGTTCTACATAGCTGCGTTGTAAATTAATGACATACAGACTGTTGGACTGGACCTGAATTTACCCAGACAATGGCCAAGCTTAATTTGTGTGGATTTTTTCGGTATTAATGTGTCATAGCATATAAGCCTGGCAATTGATAAGAGTGTTAAGAGCAGCATTATATGGCGATGGATCTACAATGTGTAATATGAATAGCTGACATTGATACTATTGTCAAAGCCAGCAAAATGTATATTAATAGTTGTGAAGCAATAGTAAGAATTTTGGTGTTACTAATACCTTTTGGCTTATTTGTCTTTAATATGCTTTTATGTTATGACTTTTAAAATATCTTAAAAATACTGACTTGAAGGTAGAAAACAGGTGCCAATTCCAGTGTTTCAGAGCTCTGCTGTGAGGGATGGGCTATGGACTTGAATACACCCCGAAATGGCCGTATTAACTGGTGGCTCAGCCAACACCCAGATGCATCTGGTTTTGCCTTCATCACTGAGTGCAGAAGTGCAGATGGTCTGAGGAGCCAGCCAGTCTTTAGTTCTGGATTGACTGCTGTAGTTGTGTTTTAACTAGACTTTCTCCAGCATAGCAAGAAGACTTACAATGTATGTGCGTTGGTGAGTTTGTGTATTTGTCTGCTTTTGACACCTTCCCATCTTAGGAGTTTAAAGGTCTCGTGCTCCTCAGGGCTGAGGTATCGACAGTTTTCTGGTCTGTCATGTGTGATAAGGACAGAGGGAATTATAGCTGATAAACTGTGCATGCCAAATTCGCCAAACTTTTAATCCACCTAAATTTGGTTAAATCTCTGTTCCTGCGATTGGAAATTTTGTTGGTCTTGGTAGAGGCTGTAGTGTGGCCAGACCTATAACTGACTTAATGCTGTCTATTAGTGATAAAAATTGCCTAAGGTATTAAAGTTTGAAAATCACTTGCCATTGTAGGGACTGGATTTAGCTTTGTGAATCTTGATCTAACAGGTAATTTCAGGTGCCACTTTGTATTGGGGTGTGTTCCTCAGCTTACTTGTTAGTAAATGATAGTAAAATCACTGGCCGCTATTCAGAAATGTTTCAAGAAGGCAACATTGTGCAAGTTAAGTTCACTGTCTGTTAATGAAACAATCTGATATTTTCTGTGTTTTTTTTTTTTTTTTTTAAATGTTTGGACCTTGCACTTAAAATACTGGTTGGGGGGACAAAATATGTTCATAGCTCTGCTATAATTGCAAAAACCTGTTAAACTTGAGTCATAAGCTTTTGAAATTTTTACACGTCTTTTTATATGAATTTGATTAGCGTGTCAGCTGAATTTTGGTATCTGCTGAGCCTGGATTGAGACTCAGTGTGTCCTGAATAACTGCTGTTCCTCCTTACTGCTGTTCTTCTGGTTGCTGCAATTGAAAGCAACAAAGAGGCCTTGAAATGTGCTGTCAGTTCTTCTTCAGATGGTCCACAAACAAGTTTGAGGAAGAAGCAGCAGACTGATTTACATGTAAAGTTTTGAGGAGTGGAAGATTAGAAGAGAAAGAGCGAGGAGGGGATGATTGGGATACTAGTGGGAAAACCAAGGCAAAATGCCCAGTGCCCATTAGAAAATTTTCATCTGAACAGACCTTAAGTCTCTACATACTTCTTCTGCATACCAAAACTTGCAAAAGCATTGGATGAACGTTTTCTTGTCTTGGTGGCTTGTCAACAGAAGATAAAAGCAAGCTACTATGTGATAATGTGCTGATTCAAAACACAGAATAGAGGTCTACATTGTGGATCTAAGGTATCTGGTTCTGCTGGCGACAAGTGGGTATTGAATTTAGAGGACAGTCATTATGGTTTGACCAGATATTTCTGAATTTTACTTTTGTGTTTTTTCTCCAACTTTATATCCTCTTAGAAAGAAAAGTGTGCTATGCAGTCACATATGTAAAAGCTAGAAGATGTCAAAATTATTTGTATAGACCTCCATTAGGTTCTTATAATTGAAATGTAAATGGAACAAATTTTCTATTTATGAACTGTATTTAATAAGTATGAATCTTTTTTCCTTATATACATATACATATACTAACTTCAAATGTTTTGCTTTTGAATTTATTGTATTTAAGACAGTGTAAACAATACATTCTTGGCAGAAAGAATGTATTAGCAGAAAGACTTTACCTCCATTTTAGTTTTAATTTATTTCTATACAGAGTTCAGCTTTTAAGACAGATCTCAGGCATGCTTTTGATTTGAGTTTCATTAGCTAAATACTCTATTATAAAGAGTGGACTGCACATTCTAGAGATCAGAGCCTGGAAAAAAAATTTAAAGTGTATGAAAATAAATAGAAACTGTTTAGATCAGTAGACTGTACAAATACACACTTACCCCAACCATGAGCTGGAGATTTCAAGACTGCTGCTTTGTTTCTTAACCTACTGTAGTTCTGTTAGAGACTAGAAATGCAACAGCAAAGCGCACTGAGACTAGAAATGCAACAGCAAAGCGCACTGTAAATCACTGTCTTGTTGGCATTAAAGAAAAGCCTACCAAAAATGCAAATAAGGAAGTTTAAGGAAGCTTCTCTCTTTTAACTTTTAAAAGCCAAATCTGATGACTGTGAATGGGCAGAGAACCCTTAGAAAACCAGGTCTCATTTGTGAATGTGGAAACTTGCTGACAGTGTGACAGAAACTGATGATCTGATGGGCAGTTAAGTGGAATTTGCAGGGCTAATGATGTAAGAAATCTTAAGGGGGGGGGGGGCAGATTTTTTACATGAGCTCTCTGTTAATAATTTACATATTAATTTAGTGGAAGGCTGAAAAGGTACTATGCCTGAATCTGTAGTATGTATAATATATTATAAAGAACAAGGTAGATTTAAATTATGTAATTTTAAAAGCAGTCAACCACATAAGAGACTTTGTTGTGTTGGGAGGGGAGCAGGAGATTTTGTCTCCGTCTTTTTCCTTCTCCTCCAGTGAAGTGCTCATATTTGAAGTTAAGCAAAATTTTCATCTAGTTGAAGCCTAATAGTTAAGTATTTAACTGTAGTGTCCAATGCTTGCTTTCTAATTTTCTGTGAATAGGGTTTTCAAACAGGTGGCACTAGTGTTTACTAGAAATTTCCCCACATGGTGTCAGAACCGGAGTGCCTTTAAATAAAAAACTGTGCAATGTCATGCTAATGAGAAATAATCTGCATGTAAATGATAAGACACTTAGATGGCTGTGTGTTGAAGGCATTTTTTTCTTCTTGGCTTTAGGAATCCTACCCAGAGGAGCGGAGGGATTAATGTGGGACTTCAGGATAAAGACCTAAGAAAGCATTAAGAATAGTTTGTCTGGGTGCATACATGTGCTTGACAAAACGTCCAGCTCCCTCAGAATATACTGGCAGTCTCAAAGGCCCCATCTGAAATGAAGGGCCTGTTGTGATGGATTGTATTTTCCATTGGGTACAATTATTGCTTCAAAACATGTAAATCAAAAGGGTTGGCAGGTGGACAGAGGAAGAGGTATAGTGTAGAGGCAAACAAAGCCACTGTTGAGTTAGCCCAGCTTTAATTTTCAGACAGATCTCATTATTTTTTAATCATTGCTGGAGATAGAGAGGAAGGGAAATTTGACAAGGGAAGAAGGGGAAAGTGAAACAACATGGAGAAAGCAAGCTTAAGTTTCTCTTTCATACCTGAAAGCAGATACAAAATCCCTTATAGAATATTTTGGTTGGAAGGGACCTACAATGATCATTTAGTCCAACTGCCTGACCACTTCAGGGCTGTCCAAAAGTTAAATCAAATTATTAAGGGCATTATCCAAATACCTCTTCAACACTGACAGGCTTGGGGCATCGACCACATCTCTGGGAAGCCTGTTCCAGTGTTAGACCACCCTCTCGGTAAAGAAATGCTTCGTAATGTGCAGTCTAAACCTCTCCTGGCACAGCTTTGAACCATTACCATGCGTCGTATCACTGGATACCAAGAAGAAGAGCTTAGCACCTCCCTCTCCGCTTCTCCTCCTCAGGAAGCTGTAGAGAGAAACGAGGTTGCCCCTCAGCCTCCTTTTCTCCAAACCAGACAAACCCAAAGTCCTTAGCTGCTCCTCACAGGACACGTCTTCCAGCCCTTCCACCAGCTTTGTTGCCCTCCTCTGGAGGCATTCAAGGACCTTAACATCCTTCTTAAGTTGTGGGGCCCAGAACTGCACACAGTGTTCAAGGTGAGGCCGCACCAATGCTGAATACAGCGGGATAATCACCTCTCTTGACTGGCTGGTTATGCTGTGTTTGATGCACCCCAGGATGTGGTTTGCCCTCTTGGCTGCCAGGGCACACTGCTGACTCATACTGAGCCTGCTGTCAACCAGCGTCCCCAGATCCCTTTCTGCAGGGCTGCTCTCCGGCCACTCCTCTCCCAATTTATACTTGTGCCCAGTGTTACTTCATCCTAGGTGCAGCATCTGGCTTTTTGGGCTTGTTAAATTTCATCTCATTAATCATTGCCCAATGCTCCGATCTATCTAGATCCCTCTGCAAGGCCTCTTGTCCCTTGAGAGAGTCAACAGCACCTCCCAGTTCGGTGTCATCAGCAAACTTGCTAATGGTGCATTCATCTCCTGCATCCAGGTCATTGATGAATATATTGAACAGAACTGGCCCTAGAATTGAGCCCTGAGGAACACTGCTGGTGGCTGGCTGCCAGCCAGATGTAGCCCCATTCACTACAACCCTTTGAGCCCTGCCCTTCAGCCAGTTCTTCACCCAGCGCACCATGAACCCGCTTATCCCACAGCTGGACATCTTGTCCAGAAGGATGGTGTGAGGGACAGTATCAAAAGCCTTACTAAAATCCAGAAAAACTACCTCCACCACCTTGCCTTCATCCACTAGGCGGGTGACCTTATCATAGAAGGATATCAAATTAGTTAAACAGGACTTTTCCTTTGTGAACCCATGTTGACTGTGCCTGATGATTGTGTTATTCTTTAAATGCCTTTCAGTAGTACCCGGTATAATCTTCTCCATAATTTTTCCAGGAACTGAGGTTAGACTAACAGGTCTGTAGTTCCCTGGGTCTTTCCTCATGCCCTTCTTGTAAATTGGAATAGCCCTGGCTAGCTTCCGGTCAGCAGAGGCCTCCCCAGACTCCCAAGACCTTTGGTAGATGGTCGAGAGGGATCCTGCCATAACATCCACTAGCTCCTTCAGTACTCTGGGATGAATCCCACCAGGCTGCATGGACTAGTGAACATTCAGCTGATATAGCTGGTCCCTTACAATTTCAGTGTCCACAAATGGAAAGTCACTGTTCCCACACTTGTGGTCCTCCGACTCAGGGAACCGGGCAGCCCAAGGTATCTGTATTACTAAAGACTGAGGCAAAAAATGCATTGAATGCCTCTGCTTTTTCTTCATCCCTATTAGTCAGGTGACCGTCTTCAACAAGTATCGGTCTGATGTTTTCTTTAGACCTCCTCTTGCTATTAATGTACTTTAAAAAGCCTTTCTTGTTGTCTGACACAACGCTGGCCAGTTTCAGCTCTAACTGAGCTTTGGCCTTTCGTGTCTTCTCCCTGCATATTTGAAACACAGCTCTGTAATCTTCCTGCGAAGCCTGACCTTGCTTCCAGAGATCGTACAATTTCTTTTTCCTCTTGAGCTCCACGAGGAGTTCCCTGTTCAGCCAAGCTGGTCTTCTGCCCCGCTTGCTTGACTTTCGACACAATGGAATTGCGTGCTCCTGTGCTTTTATGTAGTGGAGAATTCTGTTTTAATTCTGGGGTTTTTTTGAATAATGAGACAAAAAGGTCCTTAAAACCTGTTTAATTCTTTCAAGCAATAATGTCAAACATTTTGATTTGTATAACTGCCTGGCAGCCTTGATATTTAATCAGATCTTGAATATTTTGACTTGTCAGTTAAGCCTTTCATAGTCCATAAAGTCAGAACAGCTCTTTTTTTAACTATTAATGTTTGGTTTTTTAAAACTATTTTTTAACTTTTTTTTTAACTATTAGCGTGGTGGGGTTTGGACTATAATTTGATTACAATTTGTGTAATTGTGTTTCTTCTTTTGCAGGAAACACTGCGTTACATGACTGTGCGGAATCTGGAAGTTTGGAGATCATGAAGATGCTTCTCAAGTATTGTGCTAAAATGGAAAAGGATGGTTATGGAATGACTCCCCTTCTGTCAGCTAGTGTGACAGGCCACACAAATATCGTAGACTTTCTGACCCAGCACGTACAGACCAGTAAGGCTGAGCGCATAAATGCTCTGGAACTTCTAGGAGCAACATTTGTAGACAAAAAGAGAGATCTGCTTGGTGCTTTGAAATACTGGAAGCGAGCTATGGAAATGAGATACAGTGATAGGACTAATATCCTGAGCAAACCTGTGCCACAAACACTAATTATGGCGTATGATTATGCTAAAGAGGTAAACAGCTCAGAAGAGCTAGAAAATCTTATTGCAGACCCTGATGAAATGAGAATGCAAGCACTGTTAATTAGAGAACGTATTCTTGGCCCTTCTCACCCAGATACATCCTACTATATTAGATACAGAGGTGCTGTCTATGCAGACTCTGGAAACTTCAAGCGTTGCATCAACTTATGGAAATACGCTTTGGACATGCAGCAGAGCAATCTTGATCCGCTGAGCCCTATGACAGCCAGCAGTTTACTATCGTTTGCTGAACTTTTCTCCTTCATGCTGCAGGACAGGGCAAAAGGCCTGCTCGGCACTACTGTTACATTTGATGATCTCATGGGTATACTGTGCAAAAGCGTTCTTGAAATAGAACGGGCCATGAAACAAACCCAGTGTCCTCCTGATCCAATACAGCTGAACAAAGCCCTTTCCATCATTTTGCATTTAATTTGCTTGTTGGAGAAAGTACCTTGCAGCTCAGAACAGGAGCACTTTAAGAAGCAGACTATTTACAAGTTTCTTAAGCTTCAGCCTAGAGGGAAGAATAACTTCAGTCCGCTTCACCTTGCTGTTGACAATAATACTACGTGTGTGGGTCGCTACCCAGTTTGTAAATTCCCCTCTCTACAAGTTACTGCTATCCTGGTGGAATGTGGTGCTGATGTAAATGTCAGAGACTCTGATAACAACAGTCCGTTACATGTTGCTGCACTGAACAACCATCCAGACATCATGAATCTTCTTATCAAGTCAGGTTCACACTTTGATGCCACAAACTCGCATAAACAAACTGCTAGTGATTTGCTGGATGAGAAGGAAATAGCAAAAAATTTAATCCAGCCCATAAATCATACTACGTTGCAGTGTCTTGCTGCTCGTGTAATAGTGAATCATAATATATACTACGCAGGGCACATCCCTGAAAAACTAGAGAACTTTGTTCTGCTCCATAGATGATAGTGTGGAGTCCCAGAGTACTGTTTTTGAAGCACGACTTCGTGACGATATTTTCCTTGAGCACTGTTGTGATACACCAGCGTTCCCTTAGCTTGCTCCATCTTGCTCTCATTGGCTAAAGCATTGTTAGCATCAGATCTGCAGAGTTGGTTACCCAGTATTTAATATGAATATGCCATATAATATATTTTGTGGATTATTTAGAAATGTAATGCCATATTTAGACTCTTAAAATTGTCTGCCAAAGGCTTGTCTATTCTGGTCTTATTTGCCTCTTGGGTGTTTGGGACTGAGTTGAGTATTTTCCACTGATGTCTTTTTACTATAACTGTTATGTGGATTTTATACAGTTGGAAGGTCATCTTTTTTTGGTTTTGCTTGAGCATTTCTACTCTTACTCTATTCTTTTTCTATGGACTCATTGCTAAACTGTACAAGTTGTATGGACTTGTTAACATTTGCGACTACCATAAGTGCTTTTATCTTCTCTATGCACTGGCTTAAACATGACTGTTGTGTGTGAGCATATTTCTATGCAGCACTTGGCCAATTTCAACTTAAATGCCAATTTTGTTTTGCAGTTTGTTTGGAGCTCTTTTGAGAATGCTGTCTTCATAGCATGATGAATTTTGGAGTTACTTATCAGCTCTCCAAACTTGGGTTTGACTTTTTTTGACTGCTGTAACTGAGGTTGCTTTCCTTTTGATCCTCTGGAAATTTGTCCTAAATTTGGGAGAAGAAAATCTCGCTTTTTCTCATCGTAGTCCACTTGAACTTTAAATCTGAACATCGTTTTATTGCATCGTGCAGTTAGGGGAAGAGTCCTCATTATGTACAACTGATACCTTCCCCTTCGCACTAATGTCTTGCTTGTGCTGGTTATGTGACTAGATGTGAAGTTTGCTCAAAGTTTAACCTCAAACTTAATGATAAACTTTAATGAGAAATAGCTCAAATGTATGCTGTAGTTTAAAATTTACAAATCAACTTTAGCTACAAAAGAAACTAAAGCATGTTGGTGGCATGATGCTTATCAGTCCAGATCTAGACATCAACTAATATAGTAAGTGGCTGTATGCCAGGGTATTGGAAGTTCTATAGCAGTGTCCTTTTTTCTTCATTTTGAGTATCTTTATAAATACTTGCATGGATTTTTCATCTCTACTATGTCAGCTGTACTTAACAAAAAGCAGAAGCTCTGTTGTGTATATAGCTCCTAATTAAAGCACCTATTTTTATAATATTTGCACAACAGCTTAGCTTTTACAACAGAAAGGGCTCTTTTGACTTGATAAGAAATCTATAAATGAAGATCATAAATGTGAGTGTGATTCAGGTAATTAATATAATTCAGCACTTTACTGTTGATTAATAGTAGAAGTTATTATGGCACATTAGCCCTGCAGATGTCTTAAAGTGAAATTCATTTCTGTTGGATAGAATACGGTTTACTTGCAAGTTTAGTGGTCTAACATATTGGATATTTTTGACTTGATGTTTCATTTTGATGTTGGGCAGTAAGTGTACCTATGGGGTTCTTGCTCCAGAAATTCAACAAGTTGATTTAGGCCTTTGTCAGTGATAGAGATAATTAGAAGCCAAATTAATTAGGTAAAGTTGTTTTAGGAAGGTCTTTTTTAATATTTTATTTTTATTTTTTAAGTTGATGTCAGAACAATTTTGTCGTTTGTGAATTAAGTTGAGGAAGAATGTGTCTTGGGAGCATATAAGAATAGTTCTTCCTTGCTTTTGGGCTGTTTTGGTGTTCGTGTTAGTGTACAGCGTGGTGCCTACTAGCTTACCCATTCTTGGGAAAAATATGGGGATGTTTTTAAACAAAGGTATGTTGAAAGCAGTGCTGTTTGTGTATTGCCACTTTCAGACTCTCTATTTTGAAGCAACTTTCACCTGTTTGTCCCATGCTATGTCTACATTGTATGAAATTATGAGGAAACCCTGTTAGTTTCTCTTGCAAATACACAGGAGTAAAATTCTATTCAATTGGCTGAATTTCTCTGATTTGTAATGATTAAAACACATGCCACTCAAGTTGTCATTTGTGAGAACGTGTAGTTTGAATTTTTTATTCTTTTTTTTTTTATTTTTATGCTTTTCTACTACTCTGTAAGTAGGGATAATCAACAAATCACACCACACTAGAAATGATCCTTTTTATACTTCAAGTCATAAAAATAGTTCTTTTTCTATAGGTCACAGAGAAAGGGATTTTTAGATTTTTAGAGTTTTATACTCTGGAATCTGTACTGCTCTTTAGTGTTTTTAGTTTAGATTTCTGTCTTTGTAACTGTCAAATATCCTGTTTAAAATTAGTTGGACATTATTAGTCCAGCAGTATAATCTAAAAATTGTTAATGCTAGCAAATTTTTGAATGGAAAACATTCCCAAAAGAGAAAGCTTATCACTATTAAGTATATGTAAATCTAGTGAAAATTGCTACAAGGAAGGCTTATTCTGTTAGCTACTCTTTAAAAACAAAGCAATTTAATAGGACATACTGATTTATTGTATGTAGTTCTGTCTAAATATCTACCAATGTGCATCAGTCCTAAAGACTATCACCTCCATGCAGAATTTAATTTTTCATGGTGATGAGGCTATCTGCTGAACTCTTACCTTGCCAGATACTTGGACTTAGGTGTCCAGGCAGATGAGTTCATGCATTTAATACCACTTTCCATTTAGCCCTGTGTGTTTACATTACCCTGTTTAATTTTTCTTAATTTTAAAACAAATTGGTACGGAGCCTGTGCTGGGTAATGTGTTAGAGATTGGCTCAGGATTTGCTGATTGGGAGGGAGGGTTGGGACAGCAGGCCCTGAGATGGATGTCCCACTAAGGCTAGTGCTAATGGGTAGTAGCAGTTTTGCCCCCTCGGCCCCTGATTCAAACCAGTTTTGTCTCCACACCAGTTTTGTCTCCACTTCAGTATAGATACCAACTTTCTGGACCAGACTTTTTTTGTTTGTTTTTTTTTTTTTTTAATTCTTGTTACTATTCAGAGGTCAGAATAAGTTTATTTTAGTGAAACATGTTGATGCTAAATGCAGTAGTGTTGCTAGCTGGACTCAAACTGTGGTAAGGACAAGGAACTGAAGAGCATTCAGAACACAAAGAATTGTTTTATTTTGTCATATTTTTAACTCATTCTTCTCCTGTTCTTCTCTTCTCTTCCTATTTGGGCTTTTTTTCTGATGAAATGTACTGCTTCTGAGCTACCGACGTAGAAAAATGTTGACAACACTGTGGAAAAAATTGTATGCCCTGCAGGGCTGAAACAGGTTTTAAAATTGGTTAAACAATTTACAGGTATGGCTCCCTAGAGACAAAGACACTGATACCTTCTTGTTTGTTGAGACCGCTGAAGTATTTTTTGGGGTAGGGGATAAATGCTTAAAGCAGTTTTTCTTCTAATCATCTTGGGTTTCAACTGAAATACTTCAGCCAGGAAGATGAAGAGAATTCTCATTAAAAAAATGAAATGCTTTTCTTACCAAATTCTAAAATTGTATTCCTATTTTTGTATCACTTATGCTGGTAACAAGATTCCAGCTGTCTGTAGTGTCTCTGTTCTGTTTGGTAAGTGCAATGTAAAGACACTTTCTGAAATGCAAGGCAACAGTGTGCTTAGTTTTCCATATATACTTTACAACAGTCCCTGGATAGGAAGTAATTTTGTGTATTTCCTAAGTCCCCAAAGAGCTCTCTTTTAACAACTCTTTTGCAACTGGTTAAAATTAACCTCGTTCCATTTTTACAAAACACTACTTTAATAAAGGAATAGAGTGCTATAGCAAAATCCTTACAGGAGGGTTATAAAAAAAATAAAAACCTTATGAGGTAAAAATGTGCCTCCCCTCAGTTTTATATCAACTGCAAGGTGACAGTGGCAGGATATGACTGCTCTTGAAATAGCTTCCTCATGCTTTGAAATATAGAGTGGAATGCCTGTTACACTCTAAAATGTTGACAAATGTGCGTAAGGAGACTAAACACTAATTTCTATCTTCTGTGACTACAGCAAAGTCAACTGGTATTTAATGTTTCAAACTAATTTTGGGGAAATTGATGGGAGACATACTAGACTGCTCATCTCTTGGCTTTGAGTGTGAAAGTAACTGTTGAGCCCTCAGTGAGGGCAGAATGAAAAGCTGTTGTTGGTTTGGTTTTAACTAATGTTGTATTTGTGTTCCATTCTATCACAAAGACTTCCTATTCAGGGCTAGCTCCGTGTGTGGAAATATTGGAGTTTCTTTTTTACGTGAAGTAATTTAGCTTTAACAGTAATGTAAAAAAGGAATAACAAGCATATTTCTCTGCTCTTACTCTCTTTAGGCTCCAAATGCAGATTACATTAAAAATATGTTTTGGAGAACACCTGTCTGAGTCTATATATCTGTTTCCTTTAGGGTTACTGCAATACTGGTGGGTAAGCTGCTTTTTCTGTTGAGTATAGATAGTTAAATGTGAGTGCTGCAGCTTTAGACTTCAGTCTTCATGTCATTAAGAATTGTACCTTAAACAAAATGTCATGTTTCATTCTCTTTCTTTCTGTGAAATGGTGGTCCAGCCAAGCCTTTAAATTCTGGTAGTGGGTAATAGTAAAGAAAAGGCTTAAACTGACATTATTTTCCCAGTTTCTAGAAAATGCAGTTAGTCGTGCTATTAACACTGTGAAAACATAGTAGTTTTAGTTTATAGCATAAACGTAGTTAGCAAGACCTTGTAAGAAGTAAGCAACAGACACTTCTTCAAGAAAGTTGCACAAATTAATTTTCTTCTTAAACCTTTTGAAGTTTCTGCCCTATTGCATGGACAATTTAAAAAAAATAGAACAATAGAATACTCCGAGGGTGAGAGAAGAAGTACGAAAAGATCCTTAGTAAAGGCAGCTAGAGAATGGAAGACTTTGAAGAACATTGCCACTGTAATTTCAAAAGATCTTTATAGTTAGGCACAGTAGTCACAATCCTATACTTAAAGGCAGTGTACACTTCAGAGAGCTGAAATTTTAGCTTTAGGCCTAATCGGTAACAAACAGCATCAAAAAAGATGAGGTTCTGGATGAGGAAAACTGATCCAGAGCTTTCGCAGTAAGATAATTGTCACACAGATGGCTTTAATGAATTGAATATAGATTCTCTTAATTAGGAAAGGGAAGAACCGGAAAGGACCACTTACATCGTTATTCATCCCTCTGCAGTTGCAGATTATGAAAGATGTTTTCGTCTAGAAGTGTCTGCTGGTTACCTAAGCTGTATACCCATGCAAAAATGCTTCTTGGCAGTAGCAGATGCTGGCTGTCTGTTGAAGACCAAAACTCACTGTACAAAGCAGCACAGTAAGAGGGCAAAAGGGGCCAAGTGTATGGTATGTTACTTTGGCAAAGGCAATACATTTGTTTGTTTCCCACATAATATTCAGAGGGGCATATACCATCCGCAGTGAAAAGCAGAAAGCCCTTCCCCCTCCCGCCAAATCAAAGCCTTACCTTGCGGTTGATCTCCCAACATTCAGAAAAATTGAGGAGAGAGTTTCTATACTCAGAAAGAAGTTATGGACAATGATGTTGAATTATGCACAAAGGCGGAAAAAGAATTGCTTTCTGATCCCTACAAGTGCCCATCAGAAGCCAGTGAGTGTGAGGATATGATGTAAATGGCAACCATGTCTCCCATCAGATCGTAAGACATTTGGGTTCCTATCTGAAGTTCAAAGGGTTGCTTTTATCATATCCCCTGAAGATTTATCAAGTCATAAGTTCCTTGCCAAATTTCTCTTTAGAAGGCTATTTGGAACTCCAGTCCTTCAATAATTAGGAGTTTAATTCCCATTTGATACCTATTTTTTCACAGTTTTGTATGTTTGATCTTTTCATAGTTTCAGCACTTGTCTGTTCTTCAGAGTTATCCTCTCTCAACCTTCATGTGGTTAGGCTAAACCAACCAAACAAAAAAACCGCAAGCTGTAAGGATGAGCAAAGAACAGAGAATAATCCAGAGTCGAGTAAGCTGACCTAATGGTTCAGTTTTCCCTTTTCCCCTCCCTTGCTTGTATGTTACAAAAAAAAAAAAAAAAAAAAAAAATTCACTGATTGACTAAACATTTTTTACCGCTGAACCTGCAATTTAACTTGCCAATTCTTTCCTTGTTGCAATGGGAGGGGTTTTTTTTACAGTAAACAGTCAACTGTTTTCAGATACTTTAGTTTTATTGTCCTATTTTAATCTTTGTTAGATGCTGAAAAAAAACAAAATCTTTTGTTTTCTTCACACGCAGCATTATCCTAACTGGAATGTGAGGCAAAACGTTCAGTGGATGAACCAGGCTTGGATTATTTTTTATTTCCATCTTATAGTTTCAGAATAGTAAACTTGCTTTTTCTCTTTTTCTTTCTTTTTGCATGTGTGGCTACCAGGCTCGCACTATACTTTTATTTGCTAGCCTATAAGACAGAGTCCTCCTAAGCTGTCTGTGCTCTTTCTCTGTTTTACTGGCTTTGCTGCTTGAGGGAAATACATCACCTTCTTTATTGTGCTATTTTCCCCCTCACGCATAAAGTGGGAACTCCAGGGAGTTCCAAAAAAAACAAACCACCTGCAAAGAAACAAAAAACCCCAGGGCCTACTGTAAAATAACAAAGTATGCTCTGTGGGGGAGATGCCCAGTGAGTTGCTAAATGAGGAGTGCACGTGGCTTACTTTCAGTCCCACCTTGTGTTAAAAGTAGAGCCAAACAGCAGATAGTCCTGTAACAAGGCTGGCCTGTGCAGGGTGCACCCACCCCAGTGTTCTAGTTTAGATCGGGAGTCTGCTTTTGAAGTGAGTCTCCCGATTGTCCTCACTTTCTGTGTTTGGGTTCATATCACAGAGTTATCTCAGCCCCCAACCTGGATTCCTTTTGAATGAAACTGAGCTGAAAGATGTGCTCCAAAAGCTCACCCAGCAGGCTCTGACCACTAATGGGTGTTCAGTTCATGGGAGCAGACTATAAGTTGTTCTTATATAATATACCCCTTTTTCCTCTCCTGTTCCCTCCACCCCCAAAAAGTGTCACAGACTTTGGATCCTTGGCACCAAGTCCTCCGTGCTACAGATCTGCTGCTCGCTAATACAGGTGTAGTCATAGTTTTCTGTTTCTCTT